>NC_044563.1:32513615-32813615 GCF_007565055.1 Rhinopithecus roxellana
GAATGAAACAGTCATGATCTCTGGATGTCCCATGATGCAGCACGTGTGACAGTGCACAGGAGGGCCATGTAAACTACCCTGGATATAGTTTGTGGGTATCCAGAAAGACTTCCTGGAGAAAGGAACCAGTCTCCTAAATCTCTCTGAATCTATCCTCCTTTCATTTTCTTCCTCATCCTCACAGCTACTGTGTCAGTTCAGGCCCTTTTTATTTCACATCTGAATTACAGCAATAACATTCCAACTGAACATCACACCCCTACTCTTACCTTGTTTTTACCGAACTCTTTACTAATGACATAATTTTTTCTTAGAAACTTTTTTCTAAAGTATAATATCCACCGATAAAAGTACATATGTAAGCATACAGTTTGATGAATTTCCTTAACCAAACACACCCATTAACCAGAGCCTACATTAACAAACACAGTCAGCATTTCGCAGACCCCCTCCATGTCCCCATCCATATAGTCACCCTCCTCATACATAATAACAATAAGAATTTGTTTTAAAAATGAATATCGCTTCCTTCCTTTGTTAAAGCCTTCTAAGGACTTTCTTGACAGCCTGCAGGATAAACCCCAACTCCTTTGCCAAACTATTCCCTAGTAATTCCTCGCCTACTGTCCCAGTCTTCCCTCCCTGGCCTCTGCAGTGCTGCTCCCTCTGTGGGAACTAACACCTCAGCCCTCTTCCTCTGCATTGTCATGATTTCTAATTATTGCAGGAGCCAGCTTCTCAAAGCCTTCCATGATCCCTTACCTCTCCACTATCTGTTTCTTTCGTAGATTTTTGAAGGTAGCAACAGTGTTTTCCATTTGTTTCCCAATTTGTTAAATAAATAAGTGAGCAAATTTATTAATTTCCCATAACTCCTTTCCTCCCTTTCCTTCCCCACTACTCTACCAATGGCTCTTTTAAAAGAACAACAATCCAGTCCCCTGTGAATGTTGTGCATGTATGAGATGCACAATGATCACGTATGATCTTCAACCAGCAGTCTGCGAAGTCATGACTGGTTTCCATTGATCCAGCCACACCTTACTGCCTAGTATCTGCTCCTCCCACACCAAATAAGGGTACTGTAGGGGCAGTTTGTGGTCTCAACCCTACCGAGGTAAGAGGGCACAAAGAAAATTGATATGCACGAGACCTCGGGCATTCTTCAGGTAAAAAGATGGCTTAATTGGAACATTCAGAGGCTTAAGAGAAAAACGGGAGTGGAGGAAGGAAGCAATCAAGGAGGGTAGTATTTCCCAAATGCCTACCGGCCATGTGCCAGACAAAATGTTAGGCTCTATCTGTGATGTCTCATTTAACTGAAGTGGGAGAAGAACGTGAATAAATGCCTGGATTCCTGAACTGCATAAAAAGAGAAGCCAATACACTTTTTCCTTTATTTGGTTGAAACAAGTTATTTGTGCATTTATAGCTTTTTCTTTTAATTAAAAGTAAGAGTGGAAAACTCACTGAAATGTCTAATTTCAAATAAAATATTTGATTTCTAATTTCTGTTTTTCAAACAAACAAAAAAACCCCCGAAGCATTATGAAAGGTTTTACTGTGTAGGAGGAAACGTCACTAGGTTGATGGGCCTAGCCAGAACACCTAACACCCTCCATCTAGCCTCCAAACTGAGGCAGTGGCCCTGCAGAAAGAGCCACTTGAAGCCACTTTTATAGAAGCTTTTACTCTCTATACTTGATTTTTTTCTTTTCTTTCTTTTTTTTTTTTTTTGAGACGGAGTCTCGCTTTGTTGCCCAGGCTGCTGGGGTGCAGTGGCGCGATCTCAGCTCATTGCAAGCTCCGCCTCCTGGGTTGACGCCATTTTCCTGCCTCAGCTTCCCGAGTAGCTGGGACTACAGGCGCCCGCCACCACATCCGGCTAATTTTTTGTATTTTTGTCAGAGACGGGGTTTCACCGTGTTAGTGAGGATGGTCTCGATCTCCTGACCTTGGGATCCGCCTGCCTCGGCTTCCCAAAGTGCTGGGACTATAGGCGTGAGACACCGTGCCCGGCCTATACTTGATTTTTAATGAAAACATTCTTAGTAATAAATTCATATGGCTAACCCAAATTTATTTTCTGTAGGCATAACATCAAAAACACCTGACAGGATTGCCCCATTCCCAGCACTGTATCTCTCCCCTAATATCAGTGGGACTCCACTGATGCACAGTTGTGATCTACTAAAACTTCTCTTAAAACTGCCTCCTCTTCCAAAGCCTTAACTTGGGTGCTCGAATATTTATCTTCGTCATCATTTTTATCATCAAAGTATTTTACATAACTTTCATGGGTTGCAGACATTGTTTAAATGCTTGGCAAAATTAATAGTGATGCTCATTCAGCCATCTCACTGAACGGACAATAAATTCCTTGACGACAGGGCCTCGGGCGGCCACATCTTCATCTTTGGTTTATGAGTCCCTGTGCGTCTTGGTACAAGCAATACTACTATGAGCCGGTAAGTCAGACTTATTGTTTAGGGAACCAAAGGAAAGAACATGTTTTGATTGCTAAGAAAACATTTTGTTCTCTATCCTTTACTAGGCTGGCAGGCCAAGGGAATGTTCTTATGAGCACTCATATTGAAAGCTTAAGTTTCACGAAATGGCACAGACTCTGAAGGCGCGCCGCTGGGGGCTGCCTTCCACAATCCGCCCATCTCGGCGGGCCACGAGGGTCCTGGCCACCGACGCGGTGGCCGAGCCTCTCCTCGCACATTCCCCCGGCCTCTTGACTCCCTCCCTCCCTCAAGCCCTCCCTCCGGCGGGCGTCGCTGGCGGGTGGCTAGGCCCAACGGCAGGAAGCCGACGCGGATCCTCCGTCCTGCGGCGCCGGGTCCGCCTTCCGTCTGTTCCAGCGCCTGCTCCTGCGCGGCAGCTGCTTTGGAAGGTCTCGAGCCCCCTGTACCTTCCCAGGGATGAACCGGGCCTTCCCTCTGGAAGGCGAGGGTTCGGGCCACCGTGAGCGAGGGGCGGGGCGGTGGGCGCGCGCAGAGGGAAACCAGATCAGCTGAGAGAGAATAGGAGTAGTGGATGAGGCGCCTGTGGGGCGCGGCCCGGGAGCCCTCGGGCGCGGGCTGGGAGGAGTGGGCGGAGGCGCCGCAGGAGGCTCCTGGGGCCTGGTCGGGCTGGCTGGGCCCCGGGCGCAGTGGAGGAAAGGGACGGTCGGCGCCCGGTTGGGCGTCCTGGCCAGCTCACCTTGCCCTGGCGGCTCGCCCCGCCCGGCACTTGGGAGGAGCGGGGCTGGGCCTGCGGTTGGATTCCGGGACCGCCCCCTTCCATTCCCGGGTCAGCGGCAAGCTGCAGCGACGGCTGGAATCGCAGCTGCAGCATGAGAGCCGGTGCCGCTCCTCCACGCCTACGGACGCGTGGCGAGCGGAGGCAGCTCTGCCGGTTCTCGCCATGGGGGCGCCGTGGGGTTCACCGGCGGCGGCGGCGGCGGCGGCGGCGGCGGGCGGGCGGCGCGGGTGGCGCCGAGGCCGGGGTCTGCCTTGGACCGTCTGGGCGCTGGCAGCCGCCGGCTTGATGTGTACGGCGCTGATCACCTATGCCTGCTGGGGGCAGCTGCCGCCTCTGCCCTGGGCGTCGCCAACCCCGCCGCGACCGGTGGGCGTGCTGCTGTGGTGGGAGCCCTTCGGGGGGCGCGGCAATGCCGCGAGGCCGCCCCCCGATTGCCGGCTGCGCTTCAACATTAGCGGCTGCCGCTTGCTCACCGACCGCGCGTCCTACGGAGAGGCTCAGGCCGTGCTTTTCCACCACCGCGACCTTGTGAACGGACCCCCCGACTGGCCCCCGCCCTGGGGCGTCCAGGCGCGCAGTGCCGAGGAGGTGGAACTGCGAGTGTTGGACGACGAGGAGGCAGCGGCGGCGGCAGAAGCCCTGGCAACCTCCAGCCCCAGGCCCCCAGGCCAGCGCTGGGTTTGGATGAACTTCGAGTCGCCCTCGCACTCCCCAGGGCTGCGAAACCTGGCAAGTAACCTCTTCAACTGGACGCTCTCCTACAGGGCAGACTCGGACATCTTCGTGCCTTATGGCTACCTCTACCCCAGGAGCCACCCCAGCGACCAGCCGTCAGGCCTGGCCCCGCTACTGTCGCGGAAACAGGGGCTAGTGGCATGGGTGGTGAGCCACTGGGACGAGCGCCAGGCCCGGGTCCGCTACTACCACCAGCTGAGCCAACACGTGGCTGTGGACGTATTCGGCCGGGGCGGGCCCGGGCAGCCGGTGCCCGAAATTGGGCTCCTGCACACAGTGGCCCGCTACAAGTTCTACCTGGCTTTCGAGAACTCGCAGCACCTGGATTATATCACCGAGAAGCTCTGGCGCAACGCGTTGCTCGCTGGGGCAGTGCCGGTGGTGTTGGGCCCCGACCGTGCCAACTACGAGCGCTTCATGCCCCGCAGCGCCTTCATCCATGTGGACGACTTCCCAAGTGCCTCCTCCCTGGCCTCGTACCTGCTTTTCCTAGACCGCAACCCCGCGGTCTATCGCCGCTACTTCCACTGGCGCCGGAGGTACGCTGTCCACATCACCTCCTTCTGGGACGAGCCTTGGTGCCGGGTCTGCCAGGCTGTCCAGAGGGCTGGGGACCGGCCCAAGAGCATACGCAACTTGGCCAGCTGGTTTGAGCGGTGAAGCCGCCCTTCCCTGGAAGTGACCCAGGGGAGGTCAAGTTGTCAGCTTTTTGATCCTCTACTGTGCATCTCCTTGACTGCCGAATCATGGGAGTAAGTTCTTCAAACACCTATTTTTGCTCTATGGGAAAAAGGCGATTTTACCAATGAACATTACTCCGCACAGAGATGGGGGCCCGGTTTCCATATTTTTTGCACAGCTAGCAGTTGGGCCCCCTTTGCTGTTGATGAGCATCATTGTTTAGGGGTGAAGGAGGGGGTTCTTCTTCACCTTGTAACCAGTGCAGAAATGAAATAGCTTAGCTGCGAGAAGCCGTTGAGGCGGTTTCTCTGAATTTCCCCGTCTGCCATAGGCCGGATTTGTGGCCAGTGCAGCCTCCAAATCTCATACACACTGTTCCCGATTCACATTTTTCTGGACGGAGGTGAAGCAAATTTCTGGTTGTAGAAGGAGACTTGTTGGTGGAGAGTAGAAGGACTGTGGCTGCAGGTGGGTCTTTGTTGTTTGGATTCCTCACAGCCTTGGCTCCTGAGATAGATGAGGAGGGCAGTCCAAGAGGGGCCGCTGACTTCTTTAATAAGTACTAACTGTTTCCCCTGTCCTGTGAATGGAAGCAAAATGCTGGATTGTCCTTGGAGGAGAGTTGAGATGAATATATGGGTGCACCTCACTTTACATAAGAAATGTATTCCTGAAAAGCTGCATTTAAATCAAGTCCCAAATTCACTGACTTAGGGGAGTTCAGTATTTAATGAAACCCTATGGAGAATTTATCCCTTTACAATGTGAATAAGCATCTCCTAATGTTTCTTCTGTCTTTATGGTTTTCCATAACCTGGATTTTTTAAAGGCATATTAAAATTACAGATGTGAAAATAAAGCAGAAGCAACCTTCTTCCCTCTTCCCAGAAAACCAGTCTGTGTTTACAGACAGAAGAGAAGGAAGCCACAGTGTCACTTCCACACAATTATTTATTTCATGTCTTTACTGGACCTGAAATTTAAACTGCAGTGCCAGTCCTGCAGGAGTGCTGGCATTACCCTCTGCAAAACAATGAAAGGTATTGCACTACATTATGGAACCATGTAAAAGAAAAAAAAGTTTCATGATGTCTGTTAGTGGCAGTTTTTGTTTATCTCTGTCAGTTTTTAGTTAAATGTTTAGATCCTCGGAATTACATTAGTGCCTACTATTAACTTACTCTTGTCTCTTGTTAAAGGCTAAATCTGCACTTCTCCCTGGTGCCAGCAGGTTCCCCTCATAGCCAACGTAGTGGTATAGCATATCCTCACATTTCCAGTGCCCTTGAGACTGTGCTGTGGAACCAATCTTGAACATACGTGCATTGATTTGACAAAGTTACTGAGTAAGCAGCATATTCAGCAGGTGCCACTACATACCTACTCTGTGCCAAACACTAAGCTTGAGGCCCTAGGGAAGATAGTTATACAAGGCAAAGTCCTTCTCTTTAGGGCACTTATAATCTGTCACTTCCAAAAAGTAAACGTGACTGATAAAACAAGTGGCAGAACCTGTTTGACTACTGTGACAGTCTTAATGATACCATAAATCAATATTAGAAAGCTAGTTGACTTAAAGCCTGAAATAATGGGCGTTTTCACCTCCACTTATTAGAATAAGGACCCTCAATGACTAATTATTGTGGATAGGGTCAAGATTAACTAGTTTTATACAGAGTTCTGCTGTAAATAGTCATTTTGCGTTTGATTAGTGCAATTATCTGAATCAAAAAGCAAGTTTTACCTCTCTGTACATGTTTTTGCAGACATACTTGAAAAATTCACTTAAATCTAGGTGCTTCAGTTCACTTTCTTGAGAGGAGAAATGAAAAGCTGTGGAGAAAATGTCCTCATTGAAGTTTTATAGTGAGGGCAGAATTACAATTACAAAGTGCCAGCCACCAAATAAAGATAAAAGTTCAGTTCTTAAAATGAGTTTTTATGAGGTAACAGTCAGTGATCTTGATGTTCCTGGGATTCTACATGGGGCAGTGGGAAAGAGTTCAGGTTTTGAAGGTAACCTAGTTTAGGTCTGAATTTCAGCTATGTGACATTGGGTAAATTCGTAGTAGCCCTGAGCCTCAGCTTCCTCATCTGTAAAATGACTGAGGAAAATACTTCACAAGCTCATTTTGAGCACTTTAGGAAGTGAAAGTACCTAAAATAGCAGGCACCCAACTGATGATTTTATATCTTCCTTCTTTGCTTGCAGTGATTTCAGGATATCCTCCTACCATTTATAAGTCTAAAATTATATCTGAAGGTATATTGTAGAATAAATCTAAAATAAAAAGGATGGTGCCTCATATCATGTATTTTAAATGAGTCCCTAAAGCTAAGCCATATTTCAAGAATCATGATTACCATTTAGATTAAGCTGGACTTGCAAACTAGGAAGAAGCACCTAGGCTTTCTTTGAATATATATTTTTTTGTTTGTTTTGGTCAAGCTCTATAGTTAAATTAGTATCATTTATTTTACCAATTTTTTTAGTATTAAGTCCATTTAGAACCATATTTATGGAATATTTAGCATGAGGAAGGTATAATTGCATTTCTTTTTTTTTGAGACGGAGTCTCTCACTGTCACCCCAGCTGGAGTGCAGTGGCATGATCTCGGCTCACTGCAACCTCCGCCTCCTGGGTTCAAGTGATTCTCCTGCCTCAGCCTCCTGAGCAGCTGAGACTAAAGGCACCCGCCACGACGCCCGGCCAATTTTTTGTATTTTTAGTAGAGACTGAGTTTCACCATGTTGGGCAGGCTGGTCTTAAACTCCTGACTTTGTGATCTGCCTGCCTCAGCCTCTCAAAGTGCTGGGATTACAGGTGTGAGCCAGCGTGCCCAGCTATTGCATTTTTACTCACATACATGTTGTTAATATGGAACAATTTGTTAACACTAATCTCATGAGAGAGTAAGATAAATGTGGCAATTGCTCATTTTATTTTGCATATATTAAATTGAGTAGGTTCAGCTCTAACATACCTTAAGAAAAATGCATATCAGTGCACTGTATGTATTTCAAAATGCCTTTCCTATGATTGTCATATCCTCCTTTAAGGCTTTTCCCTCAAATTTATTACAAATTTAGTATTTTTAGTACTTGATGACTCTAATTACATGAATGCACCTGGAATGACATTTGTATCAGAAGACAGTCTGACTTGCTTTCAGTATTCACAAGTTCTTTCCAGTTTCCAAGTCTTTCCCTAGCAGTAATTCAGGGGAGAGAGGGTGGTTTCATGTAAAGAGTGTGCAGTTTGGAGTCAGAACCTGGGTATGTGACTCTGTGGCCTTGATGAAGCAAGTTATTTAAACTCTTGAGTTTTAGCTTTCTCCTTTATAATGCATGAATGCCCATCCCCCTACAAAACAAAGATTAAATGTGATGATGTATGCCAACGTGCTTTGTATATTGTAAAGTGCTATATAATTATAAGACGTTCTAAATTTTCGAGGATCTAAACCAGGAATTGGCAAACGTTTTTCCAGAGAGTAAATATTTCACACTTTGCATATATAATTTATGGAGGTGTTGAGAGGATAGATTAGACACTTGAAGTACTCAGGATAGTGCCTGGCATGTAGGAAGCACCTGGAAAATATTCACTGTGATTACCATCAGTCCATTTTTACCGGGGAAGGAGCCAAGGTCCAGGCCCACTGAAGGACATGCATAAGATTACAGTAGCAGTGGCAGAACCAGCCATGCTTGTGCAAATCACAACCCCTTTGAGCCTCTGTCACCTGAACTGCAAAATGAGTGGGTTAGACAAAATTATCTCTTGGGACCTCCTAGTTCCACTTGCTGTCATTCTACTAACTGGCACCCTAAGGTTGAAAGTGCTAATCTGCTTTCCAATGTGGCTTCCTTACAGTCTGGAACTGACAATATGCAGGAGCAGTAAACTGGTAGAAAACCAGGAATCGGCCGGGCGCGGTGGCTCAAGCCTGTAATCCCAGCACTTTGGGAGGCCGAGACTGGTGGATCACGAGGTCAGGAGATCGAGACCATCCTGGCTAATACAGTGAAACCCCGTCTCTACTAAAAAATACAAAAAACTAGCCGGGCGACGAGGCGGGCGCCTGTAGTCCCAGCTACTCGGGAGGCTGAGACAGGAGAATGGCGTGAACCCGGGAGGCGGAGCTTGCAGTGAGCTGAGAGCCGGCCACTGCACTCCAGCCTGGGCAGCAGAGCAAGACTCCGTCTCAAAAAAAAAAAAAAAAAAAAAAAAAAAGAAAACCAGGAATCAGAGAAAGAAAATATGATTTAGCTTCAAAGATGTAAATTACATATATAGTATACTATATATTTTTTTAAAGCCTTATATGCCTCAGATATCAGGGAAAGGAGCGAAGTCCTTGGTATTTAGTTTGGTGAATACCTGCATTGAATACATGTCAAGATGTCATTTTTGAATGTGTCTCAGGGATTTGTATGCTACAGATTATTTTAACAAATCAAGTGTTTATGTACACATGTTCAGATTTTTTGACAAAATGATTAAAATAATGAGATGGAAAATGACTCCTTGTTTATAATGTATATCCTCCATGCACTAATGTGTTCAGTCCTCACCCGTGGGATATTTCTTGGCTTGGGGCAGTTTCTGTAAGTTCACTAGTTCTAGACTGGTAATTGGAATGTGATGGCTTTGCCTCTTCTGTGTTGCACCAAGTCCAATTCAGCTTGTCCTCTTGTTCTTTCTTGCCTGTCTTTTCCACTTTATTCTGGGGAATCATCTCCAAGGGCATAAGTAGTATACTCCTTTCTCAGTCCAGTTTATTTTACTAAGTGCTCTGATGTGATGCCCTCCATGTATTGTCTTTAGCTCTAAATGCCATAAATTAAATGCCATTTTAAAAAGAGTGGGATCAGAACTGGGAACATGATAATGGGCAGACAGAAGGGGAGGCAAGCTTTCTTCTTAACAGCCAATGCTCAAATTATTGAAATAGGAAAATATGAAGTGGTAATAAACACCAACTATTGTCTCTTCTTTCCTACCTGCCCTCCTCCAACACCACACACACATGCACGCACGCACATACATTCTGACATGTTCTTTTAAGCACAGACTTTGAAAAATGATGACGACCAGCTGAAGATAGGAGCAGGACTGGCAAGAAAAATGACTCAATAATGAATGAGTAAAAAGAAAAGTGCATTATAAAATAGAGTAGGTGGTGAATATAGATGGGGAGTGAAGAGAAAAAGAAAGATGGGGGTGGGGATAAAAGTACAAAGTGAAGAGAAGGAAGATCAGATAGAATAAAGGGAGAGGCTAGGAAACGAGAAAAGTAGAGGGAAGATAAGGGTTAAACGACAAGAGTGGCGGGACAAAGGAGAAACACATGCAGCAAGAATGAAGAAATGGGTTAAAATCCACCACTCTCTGCCACAATGCTGAAAAGAAACCTTTGCTCCAGCTTGAAACACAGCATCTGTCGGCAAATGGGGAGTGAAATTAAGAAGTCTGAATTCACTGACAGGGAAAGTCAGAAACTTAGCAAGAAATCACCTAACATTTTAGCAGAAATACAGAACTGACATGATGATTGATTCATGACAACAGATTCTTGAACTTGAATGAAGGTCCTTTTTTTCATCTTGGAAAATTAACATTCATGGCCATTTTTTCCTTCCTAGACAGCGTATTTTATCTGTACTCAATATTCACTTTTAAAGAAATCTACTTTGTTATATTGTCATAATCACCAATTTACTGTTTTAAAGAATAGAAGGCCGGGAGCGGTGACTCACGCCTGTAATCCCAGCACTTTGGGAGCCTGACGCGGGCAGATCACGAGGTCAGGAGATTGAGACCATCCTGGCTAACACAGTGAAACCCCATCTCTACGAAAAATACAAAAAATTAGCTGGATGTGGTGGCGGGCACCTGTAGTCCCAGCTATTTAGGAGGCTGAGGCAGGAGAATGGCATGAACCCAGGAGGTGGAGCTTGCAGTGAGCCGAGATCAGGCCACTGCACTCCAGCCTGGGTGACAGAGCAAGACACTGTCTCAAAAAAAAAAAAAAGGGGGGCAGAGGGAGGAATATTAAGGACTCTGGACATTTAATATGCTTTAGTAGTTTCCTGTAGAACTTTATTATAAAACTATTTCAAGATCGGTCGCGGTGGCTCACGCCTGTAATCCCAACACTTTGGGAGGCCGAGGTGGGCAGATCACAAGGTCAAGAGATTAAGACCATCCTGGCCAACATGGTGAAACCCCGTCTCTACTAAAAATACAAAAATTTGCTGGGCATGGTGGTGCATGCCTGGAATCCCAGCTACTCAGGAGGCTGAGGCAGGAGAATTGCTTGAACCAGGGAGTTGGAGGTTGCAGTGAGCTGAGATCGTGCCACAGCACTCCAGCCTGGCAACAGAGCGAGACTCCGTCTCAAAAAAAAAAAAAAGCTATTTCAGGTAAGTTTTAAAGAATTGGATTTTTATGACGGATTTATTTTCAGATCTTCAAATGAATGTTTTAAAAACTTCCTGAAGCTGAGTGCGGTGGCTCATGCCTGTAATCACAGCACTTCGGGAGGCCAAGGTGGGCGGGTCCCTTGAGCTCAGGCGTTCAAGATCAGCCTGGGCAACATGGAGAAACCCCGTTACTACAGAAAATACAAAAATTAGCTGGGCATGGTAGCGCACACTTGTAGTCCCAACGACTTAAGGGGCTGAGGCAGGAGGATCGCTTGAACTTAGAAGGTCAAGGCTACAGTGAGCCAAGATCGCGCCACTGCACTCCAGCCGGGAGACAAAGTGGGATCCTATATCAAAAAAAAAAAAAAAAAATTACTTAATCTCACCTAATATACTAAAAAAAAATGCCCTATGAGACCATGAGTGCTAAGCATCTTAATCTGAATTATTTCTAAAAGGGGAAGAAATGGGACTAAAATCAGCAACTTTTAACCAACATTTCTCGAGTGGCATCTACGTGCAGGCACTGTGCTAGGACTTGGGGATGTCAATAAAACTAAAGCAGGGACCCTGCACTCAAAATAGTCTGTTGGACAAGCATATGCCTTGTCAGGGAAACTATTGTGTAGAGAAATAATCCCAACACATGATATATATGTTAGATCAAATGTAGAACCAAATAATTTAAATAACTCTTAGTAGGAGCCTCAGAGTTGTCAGAGGATTGCATTTCAGGAATGAATGTCCTCCATCAAAAACTAAGTCTTCTTAATGTTATTTCTGAGAAATATAAGTGCTGCAGGCTCCAGTCTCAGCACTTTAGGCACCTGATGGTTTTCACTAATACTGCAATTAAAAATAAGTGTTATTATTAAGCATTGCCTTCAAAATGACTAATCTCTATAGGGATTTTGATCTCCTAGCAACTAGGAACACCTGCCCTTTCCCTATGATTTTTCTCGTTCTCATATGTTAAGTACACATTTTAAAAATCTCTGTTCCATTAGCTGAAACTTATTCTGAAATATAATTAAGCACACCCATCTTGGTGATCAAACAGTAACACCTTTAGATAACTTTAGATAATTTAGGGTTTATGAAGCCTTCTTAGGGAGGTACAAATTTGTGGCTTTGAAGTTAGGATTCTTTGCTGGATGTTTTAATTCACTAATATTTGTTATTTATTAAGCTCCTACTATACACAGGATGCTTTACCTAAGTATTGTTCTATTTTTTAACTCTTCAGTTAAAGACATTGTGGTAGGCAGCCACAATGACTCACATTGGTCCTTGCCTCCCGGTATCCACGCCCTCCTGTAAACTTTCCCTTTGAGTTTGGTTTGGATTTAGTGACTCACTACAAATGAATAGGAAATGGGAGAAATGCAAGGCTGAAGCTTCTGACATTAGGTTATACAAAGACTGGCTTGCTTTCTTGGGAGCCCTTTCTCACCCTCTAGCTTGCTTGCTCTGAAAGCAGCCAAATGATGTGGCATGAGCTGCCCTGTGGTAGGAAACTGACAAAGGCCTCTGAGATCCTCAGTCCAACAGCTGGCTAAGAACTGAGTCCGGGCTGGGCATGGTGGCTCACGTTTGTAATCCCAGCACTTTGGGAGGCCGAGGCAGGCAGACCATGAGGTGAGGAGATCGAGACCATCCTGGCTAACATGGTGAAACCCCGTCTCTACTAAAAAAATACAAAAAAATTAGCCGGGCATGGTGGCACATGCCTGTAGTCCCAGCTACTCAGGAGGCTGAGGCAGGAGAATTGCTTGAACCTGGGAGGCAGAGGTTGTAGTGAGCCGAGATCACGCCATAGCAGTCCAGCCTGGGTGATAGAGCAAGACTCTGTCTCAAAACAAAACAAAACAAAACAAAACAAAACAAAAAAACAAAAACAAAAACTGAGTCCTGCCAACCACAACCACACAAGTGAGTTTGGAAATGATTCTCCCCAAGGTGAGCCTTCAGATGAGGCTGACATCCTAACTGCAATCTCAGTGACAGACCTTGAGTTAGAGGCCCCCAGCTAGGCCACATCAGGATTCCCAACCCGAGGAATTTATGAGATAATAGATGTTTGTTGTTTTAGGGTTTGTTTGTTATGCAGCAATAGATAATGCAGGCATTATCCCAATTTTAGAGATAAGAAAACTGAGAATCAAACATGTTAATCATCGACAATCATGCAGATAGTAACTGAACCAGGATTCTAACAGGTCTATTTGACTCCAAATCTGTGTTCTTTCACTATCATACTCTTTCATTAAGTCTAAGTTTTGCAGTAACTGTGATGTTTGCCACCGTGTCCCAGTTTATGTATGTCTCACTGATCTTTAACTTCTTATGTGGACATGTTTCTCCATGTCTCTGAATTTGAGTTTTCTTATCTATAGGATATATATATATATATATGTATGTATGTAGATAGATAGATAGATAGATAGATAGATAGATAGATAGATAGATATGTTTCTTATCTATATATGGGGCACATCTCTAGCACTGGCTTACCAAGAGGCTTGCAAGGTCTCAGTGTCTTCAATCCATCTTGAGTTAATTTTTGCATAGGGTATGAAGAAGGGGTCCAGTTTCAATTTTATGCATATGGCCTGCATTTATTCCAGCACCATTTATTGAACAGGGAGTCCTTTCTCTATTGCTTGTTTTTGTCAGCTTTGTCAAAGATCAGATAGTTGTAGGAGTGTATCCCTATTTCTGGGCTTTCTATTCTGTTCCATTGGTCTGTGTGTCTGTTTTTGTAGCAGTACCATGCTGTTTTGGTTACTATAGCCCTGTAGTATAGTTTGAAATTGGGTAGTGTGATGCCTCCAGCTTTGTTCTTTTTGCTTAGGATTGCCTTGTCTATTCTGGCTCTTTTTGGTTCCATATGAATTTTAAAGTAGTTTTTCTAGTTCTGTGAAGAATGTCATTGTTAGTTTAATAGGAATAGATTAAATGCTCCTCCTGTTTGGGATATTCTTAATCAGGAGACTGAACTGGCCAATGTGCCAATAGCTTTGTGTGGTGCTATCCTAGATGTCAAGACAGCACATTAGGGAGGTTAGGAAGGTTAGACTAGATTACCCCACACAAATGACAGGCAGAAATCTTGGCATGAAATAATATTATTCATTTATTGAAAAGGGCTGGTGTGATGTAAAGGTGATTAACTCATAGTAGCACAGATAACTTTGCTTTCTGATTCTCACTCTGTAAAGCAAATCAGAGAGATGGACTACAAAGTTCTCCTGGATTTCCACTGGGCTATGTATCTATTTGAGTTTTCAGAGCACAATAAACCCTTGGATGGCAGTATTTTCTGAAGTTTTAAGTGAGTATCTATTTATCATGCCCCATACATAATTAAACATAAAATTCTTAGTAATTCAAATGCCATTTAAAATGTTTCTTCTTTTTATACTTTTCTAGATTATATTTATGCTTTCCATGAATGTTAACAAACTCCTTTTGAAGCCAAAAGAAATGAATGTCTTACTCATTACATCTTCCTTGCTCTGTTTGAAAGCACTTTATTTTGCCAGCATTCATCTAGCATGACTAATAAAGTCTTAAAATTATTTTTCATTGTTTTATACTAAAATAATCTAAAGTGTTATATAGCATTTTGGGAAATTAGATGTACTCTACTAGGTTTCTTCTTTAAAGATTTGTCAATGTCCTTTATTATCCAGTAATTCTATAAGCATGTAGCATATACCATTAACCACAATTATTTAGACATCAACTTTGGCAATCCTGCCATTCTGCTTTAAATTCCACTTGCATTCTCTTGATATTATGAATATAATATCTCACTTTATTTGTTAAGTATAACACTCTGGTGCCTAGACCCTAGACAGTAAACAAGTTGAATTAAGGAAGAAAGATTAAACTTATTTCTATGTATCATAATGTGTGAGAGTAAACAGTTTTGTCCTACTTTAAGTAGTCTTCTGCTTTCTTAATTGCCAAAGTTGTTCAGTCATTTGAGAAACATGATTAAGGAGCTGGAATAAAGGTTCTTTATGGAAACATGTGAAGTGATGAGACAATATAAACCAGAGAAGAAAAAGCTAGGGGAATTTTCTCATGGTCTTCAAGCATCTTGTTAATCATTCAACAAATATTTTGCCAAGTTGCTTGGCACTGTTCTAGTTGCTGGGGATAAAACAGTGAACACTCAGGCAAGGCTCAAGTCCTCGTGGTGGAACCTTCTGAAGGAAAGAGAAAATAAACAAGTAACTAACTAAATAATTTTCTATAGCATATGAGGACTCATTGTTCAGAATGATATGCAGCATTGTCCGTTTGAACCAGAGCAACAACATCTTGAATGGGGCTGGGTAAAGCAAGCCTGAGACCTGCTGTGCTGCATTCCCAGTAAGTTAGGTATTCTAAGTCACAGGATAAGTTAGGAGGTCAGCACAAGATACAGGTCATAAAGACCTTGCTGATAAAAAAAGTTGCAGTCAAGAAGCTGGCTAAAACCCACCAAGACCAAGATGGTGATGAGAGTAACCTCACGTTGTCCTCACTGCTACACTCCCATTAGCACTAAGACAGTTTACAAATGCGGAGGCAACATCAGGAAGTTACCCTTATGGTCTAAAAAGGGGAAGCATGAATAATCTACCCCTTGTTTAGCATATAATCAAGAAAAAGCCATAAAAAAGGGCAACCAGCAGCCCATGCTGCTGCTCTGCCAATGAAGTGGCCATTTTTTTATTCCTTTATTTTCTTAATAAACTTGGTTTCATTTTACTTTATGGAATTGCCATGAATTCTTTCTTGTGCGAGATCCAAGAACCCTCTCTTGGGGTCTGGATTGGTATCCCTTTCTGGTAACAGCATCTTTTATCTTTGCTGGGGCCCAAATAAAAGAAAGTGAGTTTTGTATCATGAGGTAGGAAAGAAGTTCCTTTAACAGGGAGAGTACATGAGGTTGACCTAAGTAGGAAGAGGGCAGCTCAGAGAAGGTGAACTCTACTGAAGCTGCAATATGGCTATCTACGTTGAGTACTTCCCTACATACATTATCCCATTTTACACTCACAACACCCCCTGTTGAGCTAAGTTTTATAATCCTCTTGTTATAGACAACTGAGAGGCAGAGCTACTCACTTCATATCACACAGCTCCTCACTGCACAGCTAAGGCTGATTCTACATGTCTTGGACTCCAAGGCTACTGGTTTTCCCTGTGAACCACCTTGAGATTAGGTGGATGAAAGATCAACATTCTAAATATTTAAGCTTCTGTTTAGGATTGCTTAGGTAGTTTCTGGAATAAAAGTAAGAAAAAAGACTACATTGGTGGCTTTCAAACTTCTTTTTTAAAAGAGCAGAATCTAATTATCAAACAAAATTTTATGTAGAATCCCAATATATGAAACAGATTAGAATAGAGCAGTCCTGATGGAGCTGAGTCACTCATGACTCCCCTCACCTGCCAACTCAGGAAATTCCCCCTCAATGACTAAGCCCCAATGTCCCCTTCTCTTTGCCTAGTGAATATTACCATAGTATTAGGCCTAAACAGGGTCCGAACCAATTAGGATGTTACCAAATTTGAATTTTATTATCTCAAGAAATCTCAGCTTTCATGTTCCATGTGGGAAGACTTGACTGGCCATGAAGTCTGACAATAGTGCGGACTGGGGTCATTGTTATTTGAGGTATGAGTTCAGTAAGGGAATTAGTGGGGTTGAGTTCAGTGGTTAACAGAAGGCTTACTGTTCCCAATTTTTCAGACTGAGGTCAACAACTCTGAACTTTGTAGATCTTTGGCCTGTTTGTTACTCTTGGTAATGCTCCCTTATTTACAGAGTTGCTAATGAAAGATACCCCTCTATTCCAATCACCCAGCGCTGAGAAAACCAAAAGTTTTAACTGAGTCATAAATTGGGAGCCCTTTCTTGGGGTAACAAAATAAGCAGCCAATGTTGAGAGAATCTAACTTCTTCGTTTATCCTGGTAGGCCCCAAGCTGGAGCTGGAAAGACACCAAATACGACTCCGCACAATAATGGGGGAAGTACTGACTTGGGGGAAAGACGGCAGAGCTTTGCTAATTGGGGAAATATTTCCTTTCCCAGTACGAGTGTAGGCGGTCCTGCTCCCTATCCACCTCTATATGTTACCTGTCCTTGGGAGAGATGCATGCACTGCTCTAACAGATTCCATAATTAAACAGAGTAAGTGGACATGCCTGCAGCTCACACAGAAGGGACTACTGCAAAGGACCCAGGTCTACCCTGGCCATTGACATTAGAGGGCCGGGGATCCTCCCTCACCCCACCTTCTGCACGCTTCTGTAGGGCCTGGGAGCCAGTGGCCATCCCTGACCTGATTGCTGCATTCACTGAGTGTGCCTCAACATCTAATCACTTAGTTTGCAGAATGCATATGGGGGTGAGGGCAAGACCAGTGTTATCTGTTGGGCACCATAAGCAAGGGCATAGGGCCCACAGTGCTTTTGGGGTCCCATGAAAATGTTTTAATTTCTTTTAAAATCGAAAGAGAAAAAATTTGGCCAGGCATGCTGACTTATGCCTGTAATCCCAGCACTTTGGGATGCCGAGGTGGGCGGATCACCTGAGGTCAGGAGTTTGAGACTATCCTGGCAAACATGGTGAAACCTCGTCTCTACTAAAAATACAAAAATTAGCTGGGTATGGTGGCACATGCCTGTAGTCCCAGCTACTTGGGAGACTGAGGCAGGAGAATCGCTTGAACCCAGGAGGCAGAGGTTGCAGTGAGCCAAGATCATGCCACTGCACTCCAGCCTGGGCAGCAAGAGTGAGACTCCATCTATTAAAAAAAAAAAAAAAAAAAAAAGAGAGAGAGAGAGAGAATTTTTTCCTGTAATGGAAGAAAGAGCTCACAAAGGAAAGTGCTTAGGGCTGAGGAAGGTCAAAATGACACCACTGGGTCATTGTAATGGGAATTCCTGTTGGAGGTGGATGGATTTTCTTAGGCAAAGAGTACTTGTGTGAGGAAGTGCAAACTTAATGGAGAGGAAATTAGGGGAAGAACTAGGGAATAGAAAAGCTCTGTCTTGTAACCATTTCCTCCTATCTTATCTTGTACGTATAGAAATAAATCCTTTCTGGAGCAAAATGGGACAAGGAAGCAGATGAAGCATTTTGGAAAGATTACCATTACAATGTTTAAGCAGTTTGACATCTAATGCTTAATGTGAATTTTTCTTTCTCTGAACATGTCGATAATATATTTCTCACAATTTGTTTTAAAAAAGAAAGCAAGGCTATTCATGTTACAGATTCAAGAAGAGTGAAAAAGCATGACAACTAAAGGCAATGCATTATTCTGACCTAACCATATTCTGGGCCAGAAAAAAAAAATTGCTTTTTTGAGGACACTTAGCAAAATTTAACTATGGACTATAGTTTAATCAGTAGTATTTACCCATTTTAAATCTCCCGATTTAGATGATTGTACTGTGGTTGTATAAGGGAATGAAAAAATATTCTTACTCTTAACAAATACAGTAAGTCCTCAACGTTGTCAGTAGATTCTTGGAAATTTCGACTTTAAGCCAAACAATGTATTATGGAGGCAATTTTACCGTAGGCTGATTAATGTAAACAAGAGTGAAGTTCCTACGGCTTACTTCTGGTCACAAAGATATCACCAAACTTCTAAACATAGGCTCAAAACACTTCTAATATTAAACATTGAAATGTGAGCTATACATACATTTAAGAAAGATTAATAAAAACAAGTAAGATAATTATTTACCCACATTTTCCAGTTTAGGGTCATGGGTGGCTGAAGCCTATACCAGCAGCTCAGGGTGCAAGGCAGGAACCCTTCCTGAACAAGACTCCATTCCATTGCAGGGAACACTCACATCCACACCAACATTCACTTAGACTTGGACCTTGTAGACATGCCAATGAACCTAACATGCACAGCTTTGGGATGTGGGAGGCAACTGGAGTACCCAGATAAAACTCATGTAGACATGGGAAGAATATGCACACTCCAGGGGCCGTGGCTGAAAATAGATTTTTTTTCATCAACATTATAAGGAAATGACATTGAAGGAAGCGACATTATTCAAAGACCTGCTGTGCACACTAAACTATTTAAGAGTCAAAGGTCATGATGTCAACTTCTTTGCAAAATGGACCAGAAAAAAAAAATGTATGTATATACACACATACACACATACAAAGAGAAAAGAATAAGGCAAACAGAGCAAAATGTTAATTGGTGAATCTTGGTAAAAGGTTTATGGGCGTTCTTTGAGTTATCCTTGCAACTTTTCTATAAACATGATATATTTCAAAATAAAAAGTTAAAAGAATGAAACAGTTCAAAATTAATCCAGTATTATTAAAAGAAGGCCCAATGAAGGTAACACATTGATGCACTAATTCTACAGATGTTCAACCACCTACACCTGTGCCTGAGGAATTAATTCTGTGTTAGCAGGAACCATGGGCATTGTCAAATAAATTAGCTGATGTGAACAGGCCTATACTTGTACATGATCTACCTAATAAAAAATCATTTATTATTAGGTGGGGTCTACCTAATAAAAAAATCATTTAAAAAATTAAGTTACAGCCCCAGATGAGACTGAATAACTGAAAAACTAATTTTTACAGCTGACTTGCAGGATGAGGTTAGGCAAGTCTTTGAACTGTGAACTTCTCATTGATAAAATTTAGACACTAATGCTTGGACATTTAGATACTAATGCTTGGAACCATTACCATTTACAGTATTCCACAGCAGGCATGGAATCTGTTTTAGAATGAATACTATATTCTCATATATAGTATTCAGTCTCATAACTGAACTATGTTAGCTTAAGTTTCCTCCCAAATAAACCTGAGATAAGGGCTTGCAAGTGGGTGGTTTATTTTGGTAAGTGACTGCAAGGAACAGGAGAGAGGGCCTGGGAAGAGTGAAATAAGGGAGGGTGAAAATTCAACCCAAGGATGCATTATCAAACTCATCACTTCTGTGGCATCTGGTACTTGACCCTACTGGGGACCCTCTGTGAGGCCAAAGAATGCACCGCACAATTGTCTGCCCAGTGGATGGAAGAGGGAGGATTTATCCACAGTCTCCCACCCCTTTTGGCCAAAGGTTGCCCCATGAAGGTGTTAACTTGAAGTTTGCTTCTGTGTTAGTAGAGTGGGTGTCCTGCTGTAGCAGAGAAGCCCTGGAAAGAACTGAGAGATACGGGATTCAGTTGAGGTGTGATGCTATCAGGTTACACTGTGTGCAGCTGATTGCCATAGCAATGGCTGGAGTTGAAAGGTGGACTGAGCAAAATGTGAAGGAAGGGTGGCATGAGACAAGAGGCACCTATGACTAGCAGTATCCGTGTGCAATACATGCACATGGAGTGATCTGACACAAGTTCGAAAGTATGACACTGCAAAAATTGTATTGAACTCATTTTTATAAAATTTGTTCACCACACACGATAATAATAATAAATAACGCAATTCTTATTGTGTGGCAAATGCTATACAAACATCATTATTATTATCTCATTTAATCCTCAAAACAATTCTTGGGGTAGACACATCTCAGCGATTCTCAACCAGGAGTGACTTGCCCTTCGGGATACAGTGAGCCATGTCTAGAGACATTTTTGGCTGTTACAATTAGAGGGAGTGCTATTACCATCTAGTGAGTCGAGGCGAGAGACACTGCTAAACATTCTGCAAGGCATAGGACAGCCTTCCACAACAGAGAATTTTCCAGCCCAAAATGTGAATACTGCTGAGGCTGAGGAATCCTAGTGTCACTATCCTCACTTTATAATCAAAGAAACTGAGGCTAAATGAGATTATGTAAATTTCCTTGGGTGAGAAAGCTAGTAAGCAATGGAGTTGGGATACAAACTCTGGTCTGCCTGACTTTAAAGCCATGCATACCTGGAATCTTAGCATACCGCCTCCTTACTGATGGAGAACTTTCTCCTTAGTTCAGCTAAAACCGAGTTCTTGTCACATTTGCATGACCAGTTAGGCATGCAAATACATTGAAGGGTGAGGAAATAGTTTATTGGGCGAGAAGGAAAAAAAACTTTCAGCAAATCGAGAGGCCCCGACCTCACAGATTCATTCCAGGCCTCACATAGGAACTGGAGAGCCCAGGCTCCTCCCCATTGCAAGTGGTTGGTTCCAACTTGCTGCGGCTTCAACCCCATTCTCCCAGTGTGCAGACGAGTCAGAGGTTCTCTGGGGACCCCCACTTATCTTCCTCCTGCATCTATCACCGCCACAGAGAAAGTACACGTGCATTTTAAAAAGCCTATGTGGAAGGCACAATGTGACTGATTTCTGTGTCGGTTATTATAGTAATCATAGAGGAAAATTGAAAAATGCAGATAATGATTAGAAATCATCAATATTTCTGATTTTATAACACATTAGTATTTGGAAAATCGAAGGGATCTGACTGTTCAAAGGTCTCGTGTATTCTTAGCCTTTCTTGTCACTCTGTCATGTTACATCAATGCAGGTCACATGAAAAGGAATGTGGTATCAGGAGGTGGTAAATTTGGAAAACATGGGCTAGAGACTATTCTTACATTCAGAAACAAAGCACAGATTTTCAGAAGTAGATTCCTTGTCCACATTGTGTTTTCCATCTGCCCCTCCTTTGTAACACAGCAGTTTATGATCACTCACAATTTTCACACTCTTTCATTTTCAAAGAAATCTATTATTATTCATTAGAGTAGTTTCACTGAACCAAGTCCAAGGCTGGCCATCTCTGCCCGAGACCATCATTATCTCTTGCACTTGCCAGCAGTCAGGGTTAATGTGTTCCAAGAGAACCCGATGAAAGCGTATTCTGATGGAGAATAAATAGAATGGCAGAACAGGGCATAACACACAGGCTTTGAACTTTTTCCTCTAGTAAAAGCTGCATCTAAAGTAAGGCAGATCACCTTCTTGGAGGGAGGAGAGTAGGAGATGAGTGGATACAGTGTGAGCTTTACAGGTTGACAGACTTGAATTGGGATCCCAGGTATGCCACATAATGTAGGGCCTTGAGCAAGTCAGTTTGCCTAAGCTTTAATTTCCTAATCTATAAAGCTGGGGCAATAATGCCTGGCATACTGCAGGTATTCAATAAAAATTAGCTATTATATTTATTAAATTTTCAGTCCCCAAGTACAGAAAGTTGAATTAATCATATTCTTTGATTCATTTTATATGATTCTCATGGGTCTGTGCAAATTCTATATTATATCGTACTGTCTTTTGCTCTCTCTTTCTCTGCCCCATTCACATTCCTATTTTATTTCCTTATATAAGTACTTAATCTATTGTGTCTGTTCTTGGATATATACGTTTACTTAAAAAATTAGTACATATCCCATACACAGGTGTCCCTAATGTTTTAAAAATTAATGTAATATTTTATCATTGTATAGATCTCAATCTTTTTTTAAGCTTTTCCTTTCTTCAACACAATGTGTTTAAGATCTATCTATCCATGCTGCTAAATATATTTTTAGGTCATTATTTCTGAATGTTAGCCTAGTAATCCACTCCATGTGTCTACCACATTTTACCTACCTGTTGCCCCTTCTGATGGGTACATAAGCTGCCTGCAACTACCTGCCACTCCAAAGAATACTCTGATGAACAGCCTGTACATGTGCCCTTATAACTTCAGCACAAGCTTTTCAACAAATCCAGGGTAGTATTTAATAAAATTCTATGCACATTTATAATTAAAATAATCTTTGAAAAGTAGGAATAGAAGAAAGCTTTCTTAACATGATAAGGACTATAAACTAGATATTTATAGCAAACATCAAACAAAATGGAGACATTTCAGTCTCTCTAAAATCAGAAAGAAAACAAGAATTCCAACTACCATAGTAACCTTCAACATTGTACTGAAAAATCTGAGCAACATAAGACAAGAAAAACAAATAAAAAGAAAAAGAATAAGAAGGGATGAGACAAATTATCATTATTTGTAGATGATATTATTACATACAAATTCAATGAAATCAAAAGACAAGCTCTAAGAACTGAGGAATTCAGCAAGCTTGATAAACAGCATCAACTTTACAAAAACCAGTATCACGTGTCTACACTAATAATTACCAAGTATGAAACATGACAAGAAGAGATAGTTCACAATAGTAATAAGAACTATGAAATTTTCAAAAGTTAACTCAGTACATGAGACTTTTATGAAAAAAATTAAGCTCTATTAAAAGATACAAAGGACTTTAATAAATGGAGAAATCTAACATTGTAAAAATGTAAGTTCTTCCTAAATTGATTTATATATTGGATACAATGCTATTGAAATTTAAGCAAGATATTTAAAGAAACTTGAGGAACTTATTTTAAAATGTATATGGAAGAATAAAGTTTGTGAATAAATAAATCAGTTGGAAAAAATGATCAAAGAGCAAAGACTTATCCCACCAGATTCTATGAATAATACAAAGAAATAATGATACATAGTGTTAAAGTCTTGGTGCAGTAATGGAAGGCACAGACTAGATCTATTTATACATGGGAATCTGTCATTTGCTGGAGGTGGCTTCACAAACTATTAGAGAAAGTATGTGCTATTTAACAGATGATGTCAAGGAAGAATGGCTCACTATATGGAGATAAAGTTGGACTTCTATCTCACTCACATTGTATACTTACATATGTGTGAGTGTAAATTCCTGAAGGATAGAAGATACTTGCTGTGAACAGTAAACTTACTAAGTTAATAAAAAGAAAATATGATAGAAAGTCCTTGTCCTTGTAAACTTAGGACAGGTGGAATTTTCTTTTAAAAAGATCCCAAAAGCACAAATTTTAAAATGGCTGAATTTGGCAACATCGAAATTTAGGATTTTGGTTAAAGCATTTCATAGTAAAAATTAACAAGTGATAGATTGGAAGTAGATATTTGCATATTTGCAATTTTTTAAAAAAAGTTTTCTTCCAAATCACAAAGATGGGACACTCACTCTATTGTAAAAATGGGCAACGAATGCGACAGGCAATTTGCAGACTGGATAACTCTAAAAGTATCACATGTATGAAGAGGTACTTACCCTCTCATTGGTGAGCAGAAAATACAAACTGAAAAAAAAAATTATTGTTTGGTGCCACCCAATACACATATGATTGGCAAAAATGGAAAAGGGGGATAATGCCAAATTTTGGGGCAGGGTGGAGGTAATGGGAAGAAAAAAGAAGTCCCGCACAGGCCCACGTGCTCGCGCCAATCCCCACGCCCCAGCGTGCCTTCTCCACCCACGCACGAGCCTCGGACGCATTTCCAGCCCCTGCGTAGGTTGAGGATGCTGGACATCCACCGCCTCCAGGTAGTTTCGCCGTCACAGCCTCGCCATCTGTAGCCAAAGCAAAACATACCCTAACTGAGACATTGCAGCTCTTGTGGCCACTGTGGGCTCACAGGGAACATGAGTGGAAGGGCCCGAGTGAAAGCCAGAGGCATCGCCCGCAGCCCCAGTGCCACAGAAGTGGGGCGCACCCAAGCCTCGCCATTGGTGCGTAGAATGCTTATTGCGCATGGTTTCATTTTCTCCTACCTCTCTCTCTAGCCGGAACTATACCTTCCTCTACTTGTATCTCCTCCTCTCTGTTACGAAGTAGTGTATTACCTTTTCTCTCAAGTTTGAGTCTTTCCAAGGTTCCTTTTAACAGTTTTTTCCTTCTAGGGATCTTGTCTGAGTAAGATATTAATGTAGGTATATTAGCCAGTAAAGAGGACTGAAGATTGGGGACAAATATGTCATTCTCTTTTTCTTTCTGAGTTTTAATTTCATGATTTCGTTTTAAATTGCCTGGTAAAAAATGATGTGCTTTCATAACATTACACGGCGTATAATCTAATGCAGTTTTTCTGACTAATTAGTATATAAAAATAAATACTGTCACACATGTGGTTTAGATTAAACTACTGTTCTTGAGCAACCACTATAGAGAAAGCTCCTTGCTGGATTTAAGCAACTAGATTGACCTGCCAATAAGCAACTTTGGAGTGATGTTATTAATACTACTACATATTCTTAGCATTTGAAGCAAGTATTCAAATGAGTAGTTTGTGGTCCTTATGCCTTTATTCTCATGAAGCGGTTTTCTCTGGACTTTGTTCATTTTTTAGCAGGCCAAGATACAGTAACTTCTTGAACAAAGAGAAGTAGTTACTATGAAAAGAGAACATACTAATTGTTCTGTTGGTCTTTTTTGTGAACCTATTTTGGCCCAGTTTATTCAGGCAGAGTCATGATCTGAGCTGGTGACCCGGGGCCTCTGTTCATTTTATGTCCATGGGTCATGGAAGCATGAGGTCCATGTGCATCTGTGCCGCATGTCCTCTGGTGAGCTCCCTGGGCACAAGAATCTCATCTCTGCTTCCCTACACCTCCACCTATATATATCTGGCGACAGTTGGTACTAAAACTAAAGTTTGATGAGTGAGGAAAACTACAGTATGTCTTTATCCTCTTTTCTGGAATAGGCACTCTCTTCTCATCTCTCAAGGGTTTTACCTGTTAACATTTTCTTTGCCTAGTTCATGGTAATCTGAAGACCTGACACTGTTCTTAGGATAATCTTTTGATTTGTGACTTACCACTGTAAATCTGAACAACCCCCCCCCCCTTTTTTTTTTGCCATTTTAGCCTACATCTGTTGATCTTAGTAACAATGAAGCATCCTCTAGCAATGGCTTCTTGGGAACAAGCAGGATTTCAACGAATGGTGAGTGCAACTCAGTCTGTTCATTTAGTCCCATTCTACCCGAATGGAGCAAGAGGAGCCCTGCCAAGCCTTACAGCAGTAGGTCCACCTCTTGCACATCCCGATTTCCTTTCCTTGAAGGATACCCTTTGTCATGTGCCTTTGGGACTCTAACACAGAAGCACATGCTGAATTTCCTGACACCATTTGGTAGATGGGACTCCACAGATATTAGGAAGCCAGTTTCTGTTTCTTTCTATTCACTGAAGAATTTTGAAAAAATACTTTAAAAATCTTTATGGTGTTATATAGGAATACCATTTGATCCAGCAACCCCACTGCTGGATTTCTACCCAAAGGAAAATAAATCATTATATTCAAAATTTATCTGCACTTGTATGTTTATTGCAGCACTATTCATAATAGCAAAGACATAAAATCAACTTAAGCATTAGATAAAGAAAATGTGGTTTACATATATAAGAGAATACTACTCAGCCATAAAAAGAATGAAAGCATGTCTTGCAGCAACATGGGTGGTTTTTTTTTTTTTTGAGTTGGAGTTTCACTCTTGTTGCCCAGGCTGGAGTGCAATGGTGCAATCTCGGCTCACTGCACCCTCCACCTCCTGGGTTCAAGTGATTCCCCTGCCTCAGCCTCCTGAGTAGCTGGGATTACAGGCATATGCTACCATGCCTGGCTAATTTTGTATTTTTAGTAGGAACGGGGTTTCTCCATGTTGTTCAGGCTGGCCTTGAACTCCCTACCTCAGGTGATCTGCACATCTCGGCTTCCCAAAGTACTGGGATTACAGGTATAAGCCACTGCCCCTGGGCGGCGGCCATTATCTTAACTGAAATAACTCAGAAACAGAAAGTCAAATACTGCATGTTCTTACTTGTAAGTGGAAGCTTCATAATGTGTACACATTGACATAGTGTGTGGAATAATAGACATTGGAGGCTCGGAAGGTTGGGAGGGTGGGAGGGGAGTGAGAAATCACTTAATGGCTGCAGTGTACATTATTCAGATGATGGTTACACTAAAAGCCCAGACTTCACACTACGCAATATATCCATGTAACAAAACTATGCTCTTATGCCTTAAATGTATATGAATTTTTTAAAAAGCAAAAACAATCTGGATGGTATATAAATGCCAATGGCATTGCTTGGAAAGATGGTAGAAACCTGGTATGCATGTAGCCACTGCTCTCTTTCTTCCCCTCCTGTGGTAAACATCACCATTCAATGGTAGCTCTCCTCACTGCAAAGCCAGAGTTGGTCTCAGGATACTTGTCAACATGCAACGCAAAGTCACCACAATCACACATTGTGAGTTGGCATGCCCCATGTGTTAGTCTGCTAGGGCTGCCCTGACAAAGTAGTACCATCTAGGTGGCTTAATCAGCAGAAATTTATTTGCTCACAAATCTGGATGCTTAAAGTCTGAGATCAGGTAGGACAGGGCTGGTTTCTTCTGAGGACCCTCTTCTTGGTTTATACATAGCCGACTTCTCCTTGTGTTCACATGATCTTTCCTTTGCATTTCTATGTCCTAATTCCTCCTCTTATGACATCAGTCATACTGGATTAGGAACCACCATAATGACCTCACTTTAACGTAATCACCTATTTAAAGACCCTGTCTCCAAATATGGTCACATTCTGAGGCACCGGGGCTTAAGGCCCATGACCCTGAATAAAACCAGTTAGCCAGGCCGGGCGTGGTGGCTCAGGCCTGTAATCCCAGCACTTTGAGAGGCCAAGGCCAAGGCGGGTGGATCACCTGAGGTCAGAAGTTCAAGACCAGCCTGGCTAACAAGGTGAAACCCTGTTTCTACTTTTCTACTAAAAATACAAAAAATTTGCTGGGTGTGGTGGCACACACCTGTAATCCCAGCTGCTTAAGAGGTTGAGGGAGGAGAATCGCTTGAAACTGGGAGGTGGAGGTTGCAGTGAGCCGAGATCGCACTGTTGCACTCCAGCTTGGGCAACAAGAGCGAAATTCCAATTCCATCTCAAAAAAAAAGAAAAGGGGGAAAAAAAAAACCAGTTAGCCATCTCTCTTGTTCTGACCACAGTGTTTTTTTATTTTCCCAAGCAACTGATTTCTAATAAATATGGAAGCTCTAAGCGTTAGGTTCTCCCAGGCTCTGAGGGTCTAGTCCCCCCACCCATCTCATGTCTGACTCTGCTATTCCTCGCTGGGAATTTTCCAGTCCTGTGTATGTACCCCTGTGATCCAAACACACAAATGAATGTGCAGCCTGTGAACACAGCAGCCCTGCTCTGACAGGCCCAGTGCCTTCCATTATTTTCAAACATTATTCCATCCTTGCGAATGTTTTTTCACATCCGCCACACATTGTTATGAACAGTGAATGATGAAAATCCTTCATCCTTGGAGGGAAAATTGGAGTTTTCTTTATTTATTTTAAAATATATGTAACATAAAATTTACCATTTTAATTACTTTTAAATGTGCAGTCTTGGGAGATTAACTTCATTTATATTGCCGTGCAATCATCACCACCATCCAACTGTAGATCTTTTTTCACCTTGCAAAATTGAAACTCTGTACTCATTAAGTAATAACTCCCATTCCCTGCATCCTCCAGCTCCTGGTAACTGCCATACTGTAGTAGCTCGAATTTTCAGAAACCACCTAACATCTTTTGAAACCAAGAGCAATGGCTTATATGGACAATTTAGTGAGGGTAATAGAATTAAACATTAAATACGTTTTGTGATTTTCCTGGGAAACTTAGACTCCACTGAGCAGGGGTTGGACAGCATTTGAGCCGGTGGTAGTTCCATGTAGGGTGGTTTCACACAGTGACTACGTCAAAGGCAGTGGTCATGTAGAGTTCTAGAAATTCATATTACTTTGCAGTAACATTTTGTATTTTTATAAAGTTATTTTCAACATGCCAGAAAGTCAGCATCTCCCATACTAATTTAAACAGAAAATACTCATTTGGAAACAGATATTAATTTCATATTTTCTAGAAGCTATCAGTAAGTGATATGCCCTGAGGTGAAACACTGGCTTTTATTCTTATGGGGAATGACCTAGAATAAAAACTGATGGCAATGTTCCAGGCAGTTTCTCTCGTTTCGTTGGGAAATGTCAGAGATTCAGCTTCTTTCTGGGCAGAAGTTGCTGAGGACAGAAGTTAGTCGGTAACCCTTCAGGGTGTTACACAAGAGCTAAGGGCAGGAGAGCTGCCCTCCATAAATAGGTATGGAGAAGGGAATGGGGAGGGAGGGCTTTTTCTTTAGCCAAGAAGAGAAATTACAAGAGCAATAACTACAATATTACAAGAGCAAAAACTAACTCAAGATCTGCTTTTGTTTTTGTGAGACAGGGTCTTGCCCTGTCGCCCAGGCTGGAGTGTGGGCGTGACCATGGCTCACTACTACCCCCACCTTCTGGAGTTGGGTTAAGTGATCCTCCCACCTCAGCCCAGGCACATGTCACCACGCCCAGCTGATTTTTTGTGTTTTTGGTAGAGACAGGGTTTCAACACGTTGCCCAGTCTGGTCTCTAACTCCTGAGCTCAAGTGATCGACCCGCCATGACCTCCTAAAGTGCCGGGACTACAGGCATGAGTCACCACATCTGGCCAAGATCTGTTATTTTTAACAAAACATTCTGTGTTTTCTTCACAATTTTCCATTTTTAGGCTGAAGACTTCTGTATAGTTGTGAATGGTTTCAGCAATACGGGCAAGCTGTATCCAAAACCACAAGTTTGGATTGCAATGCATTTTTGACATAGTAGTTGTAAACAGTATCACTAGAATGAAATATGAGCTGTTACCATATTCTCTTCGTGTTTTAGATAAATATGGGATATCTTCTGGTGATGCTGGAAGTACCTCCGTGGAAAGAGGTGTGAAAAACAAACAGGACTTTATGGATTTGAGTATCTGTACCAGAGAAAAATTGGCACATGTGAGAGATTGTAAAACAGGTACCCAGTTTTATGTTACTTACTTTTTTAATGTTACCAAATCTTGCTTAAGGAATTCCAAATTCTAGGTCTAAAATAAATAAGTTTGTAAGTTTGCTTAACAGATATTTACTGAACATCTTCTATGTCCAAGGCGCTGTTAGGTGCTTTAGTTTTTCTAGCCTTAATTTTCTCTTTTATTAATAGAAATAATATCTTCCCCAAAATGACATCTCACTTTTGGAAAAGATTTTCTTCATATACTGGGGTTGGAGTTAAAAAGATGTTTCTTTTCTTTCCCAACATGGGAAGTAATAACCTTTCTGGACTTCAGCTGTAAAAAGAAAGACAACCTATTTGGGGGATTCTTTACCCAGATTCCAGGCTCACCCATAAAATTCATGCAAATTGTCAGTATAAGTATTTTCTGGAAAGTAGGTCTGTTGTTTTCATTAGATTCTCAAAAGGCTTTGTGGCCCCCTCACGAAAGTTAAAACTCACTGATGTGGATCAGTGTTTTCCAAACTTTTTAAACCAAAATAAGAAATACATTATTATCCAGCATACACACACTGTCTCCACACAAGTGAAGCAAAAGTTTCATGAAACAGTGCATCTCTTCCATTCTGTTTTATTCCGGTCTTTTCATTAAACATGCGATTCACCTCACCTGATTTCATAACTACAGCGCTAATGGGACCCAGCTGCCGTTTGAAAACTATCATGTGTAGACGATCTTGAAGGGTCTTTCCAGCTCTGACAGTCTAGGTTGACTACTCGTTATATGAGCAGCTAAAATATGTTGCTTTGCCATTTCCTCAGGATCTGGGAGAACAAAAGAGATCTGTTATTTAACTAAAATAGCACAGAGGTTTCTTGCTCCTACCAGATGTATACCCCAGGTCAAAGCTGAGGAAATACTGAAGGACAGCTGATACCTTGTATTCCTCACCACCTTGGGGTCTCTGGGTTGCTTTCCTCCATGAGAAAAGCAAAATAGCGCCTATTCTATATCATTCTTTTCTTTTCTTTCTTTTTCGAGGGCATCTCACTCGGTTGCCCAGGCTGGAGTGTAATGGTGCGATCTTGGTTCACTGCAGCCTCTGCCTTCCAGGTTCAAGCGATTCTTGTGCTTCCACCTCCCGAGTAGCTGGAATTACAGGCGTGGACCACCATGCCCAGTTAATTTTTGTATTTTTTGTAGAGACAGGGTCTTGCCAGGTTGGCCAGGCTGGTCTCGAACTCCTGGCCTCAAACTATCCACCTGCCTCAGCCTCCCAAAGTGCTGGGATTAGAGGTGTGAGCCACCATGCCCAGCCCCTATATCATTCTTTTCTGTAAGATCAAAACTGGATGATTCTCTGTAAGGGGAAGTGAGAAGAACCTTTTTCGTGCCCTCCTGGATTCTGCCCTGTGGGGAACTTACACCATCCTGAGCTAACTGACTATGTCGTGGCCATCTCTGATTTTGTCCTATAGACTTTTAAGATGTGAATAAAAATGTCTGTAGGGGGCTGGAAGTCCCAGAAGCACACATGGCCTCCATGTGTCTGCGGAAAACAGAAGCCCAGAAGCCCTGTCTGTTTTCACGTCGGAAAAATGACAGTTCCTTCCTCTGTCCCCAGCCTTCCCCTTAATCTCTGAGGGTCTTCTCTGAGATTGTTTGGTCTAACCACTGGTAGAACTTTTTCAGAATTTTCAGAAATATGATTAACTTTTGATTATTTGGATTTCCCAGAGGTTGGGGGTTGTATATTCATAGTAAGAACCAGACTGTTTCTTTATAATATGAGAGCAGTATGATTTCAGAGCAGCATCTGAAAAAATTACTTGAGCTGATTTGAATTGCAGAAAATGAGAGCAGGAAGGCAAGCTCTGAAAGGCGTCCTGGAATGGTTGAGTTCAGATGCTTCTCGTCTCACAAGGACAGGAATGTCAGTGTCAGCTCTTATGTTCTTATGAAGCCCGCTTCATGCATGATCCCATTTTAGCTCCCAAAGGTGTTATTAGGCTGCAAATTTTAGGGTTTATCCTGTGTCACTGTGCAAAAATCCTTGCTTTACAGCAACTACTATGCATATGCAAATACATTTTTAAATGAAGTGATTAATATTAACATGATGTGATTTCCTGATTAAAAAATTATTTTTTATTTGTCGTCTTCAGGTTCCAGTGGAATACCTGTGAAACTGGTTACAAACCTCTTTAACTTAGATTTTCCTCAAGACTGGCAGTTATACCAGTACCATGTGACATATGTTCCAGATTTAGCATCTAGAAGGCTGAGAATTGCTTTACTTTATAGTCATAGTGAACTTTCCAACAAAGCAAAAGCATTCGACGGTACCATCCTTTTTCTGTCACAAAAGCTAGAAGAAAAGGTATAGTATGATTAGTTTTTTCACTGTATATGTGGATGTGTGTTTATTATATGTGTATATACACACACATACACACATATATATGTACACACATATGCAAGGAGATTCCAAAAGGTTTGTGGAAAAATAGAATTAAAAGGTAAAAATTTTAAAAACTACCTTTATTTCTTACCAAGAGTTTTACTAAGGTCAAGACACTTTTGTAAGCAATGATATCAGCCATTTAGTCCATCCCTAAATAACTAAGCGTCCTGGGAATTTAACCATGTCAATGCAGTGTATTTTTTACCTTATTAACTGAAGAAAAATGGGTGCCCTTTACAGATTTTTTAAGATTATAAAACAAAAAGTCAGAAGGAGCCAAATCAGCAGTAAAGTGGATGCCCAATGATTTCCCATTGGAAATTTTGCAAACTTGCCCTTGTTTGTTAAGAAGAATGAGCAGAAGCATTGTTGTCGTACTCTCCAGGGAAGCTTTCCTGGCCATTTTTCTGCTCAAGCTTTGGCAAAATTTCTCAAAACACTTTCATAATAAGTGGATGTTACCATTCTTTGGCTCTCCAGAAAGTCAACAAGCAGAATGTCTTGAGCATCTCAAGAAACTATTGTCATGACCTTTGCTCTTGATGAGCTGGCTTTTGCTTTGACTGGACCACTTCCACCTCTCAGTATAGCGATTGCTCTGATTGTGCTTGGTCTTCAGGATTGTACTGGTAAAGCCAGGTTTCATCTCCTCTTACACATTTTTGAAGAAATGCTTCAGGATCTTGATACCATTTATATAAAATTTTTATTGACAGCTCTGCTCTTATCTGCAGCTGATCTGAATACAATGAATTTGGCAACCATAGAATGGAAAGTTTGCTCAACTTTAATTTTTTAGTCAGAATTGTATAAGCTAAACAAATTGACATGTCTGTGGTGTTGGCTGTTGTTTCTACTGTTAATCTTTGGTCTTCTCAGTTACAGCATGAACGAGATTAATTTTTTCTCCTTGCAAATTTGTGTAGGTAGTCTGCAGCAGGCTTCATTTTCAACATTGTCTCATCCCTCCTTAAGATGAGTTATCCATTTGTAAACTGCTGATGTCTTTGTGGCATTGTTCCCATAAACTTTTCATTATACATCCGTGATTTTGCCATTCTTCTACCCAAGTATCACCAAAAATTTGATGTCTGTTCTGCCTTCACTCTTAGCAGGATTCATATTGCTCTGATAGGGGCTCTCTTCAAATTGATGTCTTAATTTTAGTGCCTCACACTGGATCCTGTTAGTATGAGTTTGTTTTGGTGCAGAAATTTAGTACAAGTTAGTATGAGTTTATTTTGCTGCAAAATTTTTGAAATCCATGCATAGTTTTTTTCATAATACATATTTCCATGAACTTTTTGAAATCCCCTTATATATACTTACGTATTTAAGAGATTAGTTGATTTTCATGACAATTGGAATGAGTGATTCACTCCTTTCCTCTTTCCTGTTCCCCTGCCTGAGAGCTTAAAAAAAGACTTCCTAATTAAGACTTCACTAGTAATTGATTTCTTAATTACAAAGCTGGTCTGGTATTTAAAAAATAAGAGCTGTAAGTGTTCTTGAAATAGGCATCTTAAAAAAAAATTCCCAAAGTGGGTAAGACTAAGAAACACCATTTGGCCTGTGGCTTCAGAACTTTAAATTATTTCTACCTTTTTTTGCTCCTGCACCCTTGTGCCTATATGTCCAAATAACTTTACATCAATTTTTGATTCTAGAATTGCCATTTATTTAACGACTTGCTCTATCATATGAAATATGAGTTATGTCAATTGTTAAAGTTTTTTTTAATGCAACCATTGGAAATAGCTATTGTGTATTTCAGATTCCTTTATCCACTTTTTTACACATTTAACATCTCCAGTCCTAAAATATAGTATGTATGTTTTCGTCATATGTTTTGTTCTAAAACAATGTTACAATTAGTACAAGAAAGAAAGAACCAATTTCTCTATGAAAAATTAAAACAGAGCATTGGATTAACATTTTATGCTTCTATCCCTTAGAAATCTTACTCCCTTAGTTCAACTGTTTGCAGAGTTCAGTACCAATACCTTAGATTTAAATTTTTAGACTCCAGGTAAATCTTTGTGAATTTTCTCAAGAAATATGTTTCTGAGCACTCTTGGGCCTTTTGCCTTTTATGAGACCCTGAGATTTATAGGAGCTGCTTGAATGATTGTTGCATTGGATATGGAATGTTAAAATTATACCATATGGTTAAATTTAATGGCTTAGAAAATCTAGATCTATAAATTAAGAAACATTTTTATTCACCATAATTTTTTATCGATCCTTCAATTCTTTGTCCTATGACCAGATGTTGATAGCATGCTAATATGGCTTCTCATACTTAAATGATATATTTCAAGTCTGTTGTTATCATTAAAAATGATCTTGTTCTTGTAGATACATTTCTAGCACTAGTTTAGAAATTTAGATATGTTAAAATTATTAAATGCTACGCTTGAAGTGTTCAGCTTACTTCCGTTGTACCTAAACAGAATGGAGAACTTATACTCTACAAATGCTAAGAATATGTTACTACTACTCATTTCTCATTCAAAATGAGCATGTAGTATGTGTCAAACACCTTTCTGTTGCTAGGGACGGAGCCTAATAAGGAGGCAAGTGAGAAAATAGACCGTAAAAACATAGTGTGATAAATCAGGCCTATTTATTTCATTTCCCGGGTATAGGGGATACTAGGTTTAAACAGAATAGTGTTGTCTTATTCCTTGTAAACATATGACCTGTCATCCAGTTACAGTGCAAAAGAAAGTGTCCTAATGGAGATACTGCTGCTTTCACCTTTTTATTCTGATCTTGGTATTGACTGAGGCTTAATTCTGCATCCCCATCTATCCCCTACACATGTCCTAGGATGCTTATTTAAGTTGAAATATCTCGGCCACTAGTTGACGCATTGCACTCCTAGGAGTTCCAGAAGTCCTGTTCAGCTGCCTCCTAACCTTCCACTGTCCAGGCCCCGTATGTGCATCTGCAGCCAGACTGGTGTTGCTATTCGTGTTCGCATCTATTTGCCACTCTCATATACTTAATGAAGAGCCTACTCTGAACCTGGCAGGGTGTTGCGACCATGGAGCAAACAAAGATAAATAAAACAGAGTACTTGTTCTCCAAAATTTCAATTTAGAAACAAAATTATTTACAAATAAATACTATGTAAGGTAGAATGAAATAAGTATCATAATAGTATTTTTATTATGCTAACATTTATTGAGCACTTACTAAGTGTTAAGTACTGTCCTTCTTTGTTCTCCAGATTATCCCCAACATCTCTTTCTTGAGCAGATCTTTGTGTCCCACAAGTAGCTGCTACCACCACTGCTGCTACCAATTACACCTACCAGATTACTCTGCCAGCCTCTCTTTTTTTTTTATTTTTTTATTTTTTGAGGTGGAGTTTTGCTCTTGTCACCCAGACTGGAGTGCAATGGCATGATCTTGGCTCACTGCAACCACCGCCTCCCTGGGTTCAAGCAATTCTCCTGCCTCAACCTCCTAAGTAGCTGGGATTATAGGCACCTGCCACCATGCCCGGCTAATTTTTGTATTTTTAGTAGAGACGGGGTTCCTCCACGTTGACTAGGCTGGTGTCAAACTCCTGACCTCAGGTGATCCCCCCACCCCAGCCTCCCAAAGTGCTGGGATTACAGGCGTGAGCCACCACGCCCGGCCTGCCAGGCTCTTTATAGCATGATCTCATTTCACCCTTGGGGCCTAGTAAGGCTAAATATCTTGCCCAAGATTATCATAGAGAGCTTGATGAAAGGCAAGCTTATTTCTAGCAGGACACTTCAATGAGAGTGATAGTTCCTTGTTTAGGATTTTGATCAGTGAGGTGGACAATGGGAGATATGAGATTCCTAGGCAGAAGAGGCAATGATAAGAAGTGAGGGCCATATTTTAGAAACTCTTGCTCATTCAGGTTTAGCCAGGAAGGTGTGGAGGTTGTGATTTCAAAGCTAGAGAGAACTTTAAATGTCCTGCCAAAGAACAGAGACTCTTCCATGGATCATGAAGACTTTGAGAGAGTGTTTCCATGGCAGCTGTGTTAAATTACAGTTAATCTGATCACATCCTATTGAATGGTTTACAGAAGGAGGTGTGAAGATTAATAAAGTGCCACTGAAATAGTATGGGCAGCGTGTCAAAAGGGCTTGAACAGAGATACAAAGTGCTGCTATTTTAATTCCCGAGTGCCTGTGCAATGGATGGAAATAAAATCAACGCATTATCTCATTTAATCGTCACAACCCTGTGCCTTTAATTAGACTCAGTACCACTTTAGAGATGGGGAAAGGTGTTCCACATCACACCAGCTATAAGAGGCAGAGGACCAGAGTCTACCCAATTCCATATCATGTGCTCTTAAGCACTGTGGTAAATAATGGTATTGGAACAGCTGAGATAGATCAGAGACATTCCTAGTGTAGGTACAGTAAGACTTGTCAACTGATTAGATGGTGAATTGAGGAGAAGTGAAAGTTTACTCTGAGGTTAGCAGCCTGGGGACTGGAGGGTCTGAGGTCCAATAAGAGATGTAGGAAGTGAAGGAGGAGTGGGTGTTTGGTGGGAGAGGTACAAGGGGGGCTGAAGAGTTTGATCTTAGGTGGTTGTTGAAAATGCAGTTCCTGAGACCATCTGCTGCCACCTCCCCTCAACCACTCATCCCGACATCCTTAGTTGTCTTAATACTTTGTCCCAAAGCCCCTGCAGCAGTTTGAGAGCTGGGCATCCCTTCTGTCTGCCAGATTTTTCCCGATGTTGATGAGCTCTTTCTATAGCTGTCCATCTCTGATTTCTGTACAGTTTTATCTGAAGTAAGAAATTATCTCGATGAAATCTTACATCTGGCCGGGCACGGTGGCTCAAGCCTGTAATCCCAGCACTTTGGGAGGCCGAGATGGGCGGATCACAAGGTCAGGAGATCGAGACCATCCTGGCTAACATGGTGAAACCCCGTCTCTACTAAAAGTACAAAAAACTAGCCGGGCGAGGTGGCGGGCGCCTGTAGTCCCAGCTACTCGGGAGGCTGAGGCAGGAGAATGGCGTAAACCCGGGAGGTGGAGCTTGCAGTGAGCTGAGATCCGGCCACTGCACTCCAGCCTGGGCGACAGAGCTAGACTCCGTCTCAAAAAAAAAAAAAAAAAAAAGAAATCTTACATCCCTGTGAAAAGATCAGTTTCTCTTTGTTTACATGCAATGACTAGTTCCTGCCCTATATTCTTGATGCAACCTAAAAGTGGTTAAATCCATACTGTAACTGTAGAAAGTTGAGGCAGAATACATAAATGCTTGCTGATTAGCTGACTTTATCTAATTCCTTATCCCTTTGAAAAATCCATGATCATTGATCGATATTTATTGATTGAATCATATATTCCTTTATTTCAAGAACCTATTCTGAGTCCTTTCTGGTTCAAGAAGCTTTAAATTTAGTGGGAGCTGTTATAGAATCATATTCATGCATTCATTATATTGCTAGAATATATATTGTTCCAGGCTATAAGGACTCTAGGATTTCTCTAGACCTTTCAGCAATTTATAAAATCAGATTTCTGATCTGCTCTAATTTCCACCACTTATTCCTCTTTCCCCATGTTTACTTTCCATCTCATTTATCGTCTCTCCTTTCTTTCCTTCTCTCTTGTTCTCTGCTCTTCTGCATTATAAACAGACTTTGGGAGGCTGTCCTCTGGAATCCATGAACTTGGGATGGGCAGGACAGTTCACTAGTGGGCTTCTGAGTATCAGTGAATACCCTGAAAATGGGTACAATTATGTACACTGTTTTGGTGTGTGTGTATATATATGTGTGTGTGTGTGTGTGTGTGTGTGTGTGTAAAATTTTATTGGGAAATATCTGTAACTTTTATCAGACTCTCGAAGTAATTTGTGACCCATCTCCCTCCCGCTCCCTAGAAAGACCAAGAACTACTGCTCTGGAACTCTCTTTGGACCAAATTTTGAACCATGAGTCTGGCTTTAATTCTCCTTTAAGAAGTTAGGGAGTAGAGGGATGTGTTGTTTTAAGGACTGGCAAGATACAGAGAAAAAAAGCCCTCTGAACATAATGTGATGATTAGATTATTACTCATATACTAACACCTGCGGTTTTGTTTTTGTTAATGCATATTACATTGTGATGGCTTTATCATATCTGCATTCTGCACACTTGGGGCTAATTTCTAGGGTGCATATTAAGTACCTCTTCTTCCCAGGTCACAGAATTGTCAAGTGAAACTCAAAGAGGCGAGACTATAAAGATGACTATCACCCTGAAGAGGGAGCTGCCATCAAGTTCTCCCGTGTGCATCCAGGTCTTCAATATCATCTTCAGAAAGTAAGACACTGGAAACGTGACTTTAATTTGGGCTAATGATACCTTTCAGCATAAAGCCTGGGTATTAAAATAATTGACCATTTTGTAGGCAGTGTGCCAGCAGCGATGCCACCGTTAGGACAATTTCTCACGTACTTTCTCGTACATGAGCAATAATGTGCAACGGAGACCATTACAACCACTCAGTGGCACGAACTGTTAATATCCAGTATTATCCTAAGTTGAGACAAATAATATGGGGATTATTGCTGTCTCACTGGTAGCAGGGATGGTACCTTTTTCCTTTTCTTCTTTTTCTGTGTCTCTTCCCAGACTTAGAAGTTCATTTAGCAAACTTAGTAAGTTTGACTTAATAAACTGAAGATTTTGTTTTTCTCCTAGCTGATTAATTTAGGAAAGAAGATCACTGTCTGCTTTCTACCCTGGCTCCACCCTCAGCCCACTTCTTTCCCCCGCATCTACATGGTTGTAACTCAGCTTTTCAGTGTTCTGCAGACTGGTCTAAGGATCACATACTCCTATGTCTTCTTAGGGGTGGAGTGGAGCTCCATAAAAGGCATATTCCCTGGACCCTCACTGAATCTAGTTAGTAAACAGAAGTTCACAGACAGGCCTGAAAATTCACATTTTTAGGATACACTGAAGCTTGAGAACCACTGTTTTACATGCTGCTGCTGTGGATCATTACGATGATTTGTTAGAAACCTTACAGGCAAGTCCTTTGTTCAATGGTGGCCTCTGGAAGGAATGAAGATGGGGAAGTCTGGGGATTTCCTGAGTTGTAAGGGCACATCAGTGAACTTCCCCCACCCACGTGTCCTGATTTCTAATTCTAGTCAGATGTCTTGTCCATCACCTTTTGGTCATATTTGAGCCTCAGCTTACTGTATATCAGCTCTTCAGAAGACAGTCTTGCATATTGACATTTGGAAGATGCTTTTCAGTGAGAAAGTTCTTTCACTTGTCTTTTATCTTACTTTACCCTCACTAGAGCACCCTGAGGCAAGTACTATTAAAATCCTTATTTTTAAGAGAAGGAGGCTTAGGCTCAGTGACATTTGGCAGCCAGAATCACAATTGGAACCCTTGTTTCCTGACTTGAAACCCCCATGTAGGTCAAATTCCTAAGGTGACCAGGATTACTTCCTGAAGACACAGCCTTGGTCATTTGGCAGCACCTGGGGAGCCTGAGCAGCCTCATTAGAAATAAGATCCTCGGCCAGGCCTGGTGGCTCACACCTGTAATCCTAGCACTTTGGGAGGCCGAGGCGGGTAGATCACCTGAGGTCGGGAGTTCGAGACCAGCCTGACCAACACATAGAAACCTCGTTTCTACTAAAAATACAAAATTAACCGGGTGTGGTGGCACTTGCCTGTAATCCCAGCTCCTTGGGAGGCTGAGGCAGGAGAATTGCTTAACGTGGAGGCGGAGGTTGCAGTGAACTGAGATTGCACCATTGCACTCCAGCCTGGGCAACAAGAGTGAAACTCCATTTCAAAAAAAAAGAGAAATAAGGTCCTCATTCCCAAATAGAGAAGAGGTCAAAAAGGCCTGAAGGCATGGCTTATCTCACCCCATCTAAGCTAACCAAAATGTTACTACTGCAGCCTTAATGGCTAATTGGCCACATATTTGTCATTGCAGCTAAACCCAGACAGATAAAAATAATTTCAGTTGTAGTATTCTCAAATATGAAGAACTGACAGTTCTTTATAAACATTCATATGTATATCTAGTGTCTAAACCTTGCAGTGCTGTGAGAATGGGAGGTCTGTATTTCCTATATATTTTTAACATTATGTTCAGCAAGGGTATGAACTTAGAATTACACTGTTACTGACTGATATTTACCAAAAATTCAAAACAATATGCTTGCAGGATCCTCAAAAAGTTGTCCATGTACCAAATTGGACGGAACTTCTATAATCCTTCAGAGCCAGTGGAAATTCCCCAGCACAAGTAGGTTTATTTATACTTTCTGTTACTCCAAAATTGTTGTAATGTGAGCAATGTAATTTATGATACAATATTATACCATTATGCCTCCTGTGAGAGACTCTGTGATATGAAATGTAATGGTTTTTTTAAACTTTCAAGTTTTTTTGAATAAAATGGTGCATGTGAATGTGAAGCTAGCAGCTTTGTTTTCTTATATTAGTGTGATGGATAATTATCATAAATCCTAGAAGGAATTCAGAAACTGAATTTTCTGTGTGTAATAAGTAATAATGAAAGCAGGATGAGCTGTATTGTGGTATAACACATAGTTGGTGCTTCATTTTGTTGTTGAAAGGATGTTAGCACAGCCAGGTGGTTGACATGAAATTGTCAGGGCAGCACGGGTCAGAAAGAGAAGCCAACCAAACAACTCTGGTGAGGGGTAGAATCCTTAGGAACACTTGCAGAATTTCTACCCTAAACTGGGAATTCGAGGCTTCAGGGAAAGTGGTCAGCTATGTCTTCAACTGGTTGTTACTTAGCTCTCAAAAATACTGTGGTCAAACTGTAGACAGAGAGGCAACTGGTAGCCCAAACGTAGATACATAAAGGGAGAAGTGCATAAAAGATAGAAAATGGGAGTGGGGTGTTTGGCCTTCTGCCCGGTGGAGGAAAAATGATGGAGTTTCCATATGTTCATTCAGAGTGTCAATGTGCTCTCTATGAAGCATCCAGTTCGTCCCTGTCACTATTCTGTCCACCTAGATTAGAAAATCTCATAGGTGCAGATTGTACTAAACTGCCCTAGGTGCTCAGCACATATGCCTGTCCTGGAGGCTGGCTTAGTATCACAGTGACTACTTATAGTCCACAAAATATAAACTGGAATTATTTTTTAAAATATTAGTCTATTATTTCATGTCATTTCTGTAACTTCTTATTCAAGATTTTTAAGTTTATATGGAAAGAAACTGTAGGCTGTGTTCCAGTTTCTCTTGTATCTCTGTTTGTGATATTACTTCTGTATTTCTTAATCTCATTATTAAATTTATCCACTGCCCTCACCTTTGAGTTGGGGTGCTTTTCTGAACCTAGATGTTTTCCTGCAAGGACAGATCACTCCATAAACATCTTATTCCTACAGTTGTGGTTCTCAGGCAGGGGCATTTCCCCCCTCTTCAGGGAACATTTTGTATTGTCTGGAGACGTTTTTGGTTGTCACAGCTGGGAGGCTGCTACTGGCATCTAGTGGATAGAGGCCAGGGAGATGCTGCTAAACATCCTACAGTACACAGGACGGTCCTAACAGAGAATTATCCAGTTCCAAATGTCAGTGGTGCCAAGGCTGAGAAACTGCTTTCCAGTAAGGTATTTTATTCTAAATGTATGCTTAAAGACACTGCAGCTGAAAGAAAGATTTCAGTCAACAACTGGAAGAAATCAAACTAAAGAAAATAATTATCTTGTTAAGATGTCGAGAATTAGAACAGAAAATCACCATTTAAAAATCTTTATTGTGTTTCTCGTATAACATTGACAATATTCCTTTTTTTCTGTTTTGTTTTTAAAGATTATCCCTTTGGCCTGGGTTTGCCATTTCTGTATCATATTTTGAAAGCAAGCTCCTGTTTAGCGCTGATGTGAGTTACAAGGTCCTCCGGAATGAGACGGTTCTGGAATTCATGACTGCTCTCTGTCAAAGAACTGGCTTGTCCGGTTTCGCCCAGACGTGTGAGAAGCAGCTAATGGGGCTCATTGTCCTTACAAGGTACAAGCCTGTGTCTAAATAAACTTTTCTTCAGAAATCAATCATTGATAGTATTTGGGAATAGAAGTAGCGTTGGAGTATTGGCCCCATGTCACAGATCTAATCCGTTTACTCATCTGTTTAGAAGACCTGGTTGTTTTGTTGTCTAGAGTTCACACATCCTTGTGTGGCATTCTGGACGGTCCACAAGCTGACGTAGCTCCAAATTCTCACTTGCTGTACCCTCCTTTCCCCCAATGCCACTCTATTCTAACCCCCAACGTTCTGCACTTTTCTGCTTCAGTTCAGTTCAATTCACTTCACTTCAGTTGCCTGGATTCCCTACCCCAAATTCTGCCTTTTAAACTTCAGTTTTCACAAAGCCCAATTCTAATATCCCAGCTTTTCTGACATCCCCATTTGCCTACTCAGTTGGAATTACTCAGTTTCTTCCCCTGGGCTGCTCCCATAGCACTTTGCTTATGGCTACCTTGTTATAGCCATTTTATTTCATTTTAAAGGACAGAAGTTTAGTTCCATGTCTCACCTTCTTTATTAGATTCAGGAGTCTTTTTAAGTTGAGACCACATTTTACTTCTTTGCAACCTCTAGGTTTATGTATATAAAATTTGCCCTCATTGCACATTGAACCGAGTTAAACACGGAAAATTTAGATGACTTCCTGAGGACTAAAAATCTCACCATGTACTGCTGCTAGTCCAAGAATACTTTTTAAAATTTTTTATTTTAAGTTTTGGGATATATGTGCAGGATACGCAGGTTTGTTACATAGGTAAAAGTGTGCCATGTGGTTTGCTGCACCTATCAACTCATCACCTAGGTATTAAACCCAGCATGCATTAGCTATTCTTCAGAATGCTCTCCCTCCCCCTCACCCCATCCCCCGAGAGGCCCCAGTGTGTGTTGTTCCCCTCCTCGTGTCCATGTGTTCTCATTGTTCAGCTCCCACTTGTAAGTGAGAACATGCAGCGTTTGGTTTTCTGTTCCTGCCTTAGTTTGCTCAGGATAATGGCTTCCAGCTCCACCCATGTCCCTGCAAAGGACATGGTCCTGTTCCTTTTTACGGCTGCAAGAATACTTCTTTTAGGGGACTTGTTAGACTTCTATTCTGGCTTAGAATTTCCACTTAAACTTGTTTATCTGGGATATATAGCAGAGGGATGGGACTGGCTGGATTCCACACTACTTGGTATGAGAAGGCTACCCTCTAATCCTCCTGTCATGATCTTGATGGATTAGCTTATCACATTTCAAAGTCATCTTGCAAAGAATCAAGAGCTCTAGAGAAACCTGCTGTGGTAGTTTCTGCCCCTAGGCTGGGTCATCCTGAGAGGACAGTGCTGAAGGGGAGAAGGAGCTTAGAGTAATCTTAGCTAACCTGTTTTGTAGTTTTGCCAAGAGCCAGCCCTAGCGGGGAGGTTAAGCAAGACACCAGCATTGTGGGTTGATTGGCATTCTTTTGGCGCTTTTTTATCAGAAAAACTACCTGGGAAGTCAGAAACTCTGAGTGACACCATTATCTGAGAAGATAATGGGAAAGTTTTGAGCAATGCTTCAGCTTGTGAACATTTCAGAATGATTTGCCTGAAATTAGTGTATCTATCAGTGAGAAAAATAGACTAGTCTAAGGAAGTCTAAGGACTTCCCCACAGGTTTTGTTGGAATGTGGACAGAAGTCTTCCTGTATATGAAATTATTAAGGAATGCCCTTTTCAGATAAGAGGTGAGTATTTTTAAAAAAGTGAATAGTCTTGCTATATTGTTTTCATAATTTCTGACACTCTGGAGTCTATCTTATGTGTTGAATTAAAAGTGTGGTGAAGTAGCTGCTTATGTTAGATGATTAACAAATTTTAAAGCCTTTTTATATTTGCCAGATACAATAACAGAACCTACTCCATTGATGACATTGACTGGTCAGTGAAGCCCACACATACCTTTCAGAAGCGGGATGGCACCGAGATCACCTATGTGGATTACTACAAGCAGGTAGGACTTTTCTTCATTCATCTCTATCTCCTTTCCTTTTACCTCAGAGAAGTCTACTTATTCCAAGTCTCAGAGGTCCCCCAGATTGTAGGCTGAGTCTGCCTCTGACCTGATTCTCTGACTTGTCTCTCTCCTTCATCCCCACCATCTCGGTCTCCTGTTGACCCTCATCCTATCTCCTGTTTCCTTCTTCCTATAGTCTGAGTAATCTCCTTTTAACGCATATCTGATTACACTGCTCCTAACGTTAATACATTTCCATGTCTCCTTATTGCCTTAGGACCACATGTAAGCCCCTTAGCAGAGTTTCCAAGGCTCCTTATGATGTGGCCAAATCTTGCCTTTAAAGCCTCATCTCTTCCCATTCCCCTGCTCCCTTGCCTGACTCTGATGTAATTGCCTCTTGTGATTCCATGACTCAGTTTCTCCCCTGTGCATTTTCACACATGTTGCTTCCTTTTCCTGGATACCCCTTGACAGCCAGATGAACGCTAGACACCCTTGTGAACTCAGCTCAGCCATCAAGTCTCAAAGGAGCCCTATAGCATTCCTCCCAGGATCCCCTCCCTGTATCAGGTCATCACAGGCACCACACGAATGGTCTGAGCCCCATCCTAGACATCGAGCTCTGGGGAGAGGGCTCCTTATTTTTGGATACCCAGGGCTAGCTCAGTGCTTTGCGCGTATTAGATACTCAAGAAACTATTGATGGAATCTGTTGCTGTCTCTGGAAACTCTAATCGCATTTGCAACAGTTATCCCTGCCCCTCATCTTCCATGTTCAATTCCTTTGGAAAGTGCCTTCTCTTTAATGTGTAGTAATATTCAGGTTAAAACAACAAACAAAACCAAAAACCCTTTCTTGATCATTGTAAACCTTCAGGAAAAGCTCTCTTTTTCTCCTTAGCTAACTTTAGAAAGTCATTTATACCAGCTCAAAGCACCTTTCCCGTTCTTCCTTCCTGAAACCTCAGCAGTCTGGTATCCAGTTCTGCTGCTTTAGAAGTAGTTCTAGAAGGGTCGAGTTCAGTTACTGTTCTTATCCTAAAGGGCTTTCAGTGCGTTTGATACCTGTGACCTCTCCCACCCGCTGGAACTGATCTCTTCCTTCCTTGGCTCCTGGGATACATCCCTGCGGCTCTCCACTACTTTAAGGTTGTTCTATCTTAGTCTCCTTTGACATTTTCCTCCTTCTTTCCCCACAAAGGAACCATTATTCACCATGGTTCCCTCATATAGAACCTTTTCATTGTATTTTGAGATGGCTCAAATATAGTGTTTTTGCCTTGCCCTCATTCCCAAATTACATATTCATCTCCATTTCCAGAACATATTTGCATGAATACCCTGCGGGCATCTCAAACTAATATAATTCAGACTGAATTCATTGTCTCCCATTCCTGTTTCTCCTTGGAAATTCTATAGCTCAGACAGGAATGATTTTGCTTTCTTCCTCTTCTTCACGTTAACCTCCTCATTCACTTGTCACCAAGATGAGTTCTGTATCCTTTATCCGTGAATTTTCTCTTTTCCAGCCCTTTTCCCACTGCATTAATGCAGGCCATCTCATGGATCCCCCTCCCCCTACCATCACTCTTTATGCCCTAGCTCTCTCCTCACTGTGATCCCTCATCCTCACAGCCATCAGAGAGATCTTTCTGAAGTGCTGCCCAGAAATCTGATTAAAAGCATAAGCTCTGGAGTAAGATGATCTGGCTCTAACTGTGTAATCCTGGGTAAATCACTAAACCCAGAGTGTCATGTGTAAAGGAAATTTACCTGTCTACCTTCATGGTGTAGTGTAAGGACCGAACAAGATAATTATGCACACAGAGCATCGAAGTGTGCCTGCACTTTGTGAGCACTGGGAGAACAGTGGAGACCATGCTCCTTCTTTTCTATCCTCTGCTTCTTCCTCTCTGGTACTGCATAGTTTGGACCCCTCTTTCTTTCTTATATTTCTCAGCATCCCTACTATGCACCCCATGCGTTTATCCCCCATCCACTCACTGGCCTACACCTTCCTTAGCCTTTGCATGTGTTCACTAGGCATCTGCAGAAAGCCACGCTGTACCTTTCTGCTTTACCCCTAGGTCAAATCCTAGCTTCAAGTCCAAGTGTGAAGTCCTCTCTGGCTTTGCTTTCTGTCACACACATAGAAGAGCAAGCTGTTCTCCTTTCTAAGTACCTGTGCATTCATCACATTGCTTCTTGAACACATACTCCTTGGAGAGCAAGATGGCGTTTGGCTAATCCTTGATGCATAGTATCTAGCAAAGCATCTTGTGCATAAAATGTGTTCTGTGTTTATGAAACCCACAGTTTGTTAAACATTTGGGCTTCTTTCTTGCATGATTAAATTTGTTCATTTAAACAGAAGTATTTTAGGACCTGTGACATTCTGAAACGGGAATCATGGTAAAAATCCCAGTCACTGTTTTTTGCAATGAGTTGTGCTTCACTGCATAGATATTGTAATTAGGGAGGAAAAGAAAGAACACTGCGACAACTTCTAGTATGCCCTCCTCCCTGTCCCAGGAAAGACTCAATTATTATGTAGTCAGTTTTCAAAGTGGAAGACATCCTGATATTGACCTTTATATTTCTCTATTTTATCTTATCATACAAAGTATTTTCAAATGCTAAGAAAATTGGGTCAAGGGAAAGGGTCAAATTTAACTTGTGGGAGCAGCTTAGGGGCTAGAGTTCTTGACCATGTTCCAGCTAGAGTCCTTCTTCCTGGAAGTTGCCTTCGTTTTGCTGGAGCTGTTACCTGAGACTCTCCATACTCCCACGTTTTCTTCAAGGTCCTCTCTTGGTCTTCACCTGCATGGAGGCTTCCCTGATTTGCCAGCCATAATTGTGTCACTACCACCATCTCCTTTTCCTCCCCGCCCCTCCCACTCCAGCCCGGGGATCCGGTACTGAGTGGTATAACAAGCAGAGTCTTAACAGATCAATCCTAGCTATGCTAATTTCCATTTATGGAGCCTTGGAAAGATTGCTTAATGTTTCAGTGTTTTTTCATCTGTGAAGGGGACAATAATAGTATCTCTTTCATCAGTTTGTTGTGCTTTATTGTGCTTCGTTATGCATTGTTTGTGCTTCTTGTGGACCTCGCTTTGTAGATAATGTATTTATGCAGAAAGGCAGGGACTGTGCCTCTTTTACTTTTATCTTCTTATCCACTGCTGTTCTGGAACACAGTAAGCACACCATGTGTTCTAAATTAATGGAGTCATGTATGCAAACTCACTTGATAAAGGCTTCTCCAAGCTTTTTAGCCATAGCATCAGTTGCACCTGCTGCTTTCAAATGAGATTCTTGACTCGTTTTTTTATTTTAATGACAAAGTTTTTCTTGAAATAGAGAAATGCTCACATTTAACTTCTTTAATTGTGATTATTGATGTTAGTGTCACATTACCCAGGCATTTTATACGTTATAATTCCAGTTATTCTGTCACTAATGTGGATCAAATTATAATGGAAACGAGTGTTCGTTGTAACCTTTGTCACTGGAGGGTAAATGAGCTTTTGCCAAGGTGAGAATGCTGAAATTGAAGTTTAGGATGGCAAAGGGAGAGGAATATGAACTAACAGTTGCCAGGGATTCATTATAAACCAGACCCCTTGCTCGTGGTTTACATAGGATGCCTGTGAGCTACTGTTATCCTTATTTGATAGATAAGGAAAGTTAAGTCACTTCCCCAGTGTCACAGCCCAAGCAAATAGAGGAGCTGGGGATCAAATTCACATTTGTCAGACTTCAGGGCTGCTTCCCTGTAACATCCTACTATCCTAGAAGGTAAGGACAGTCATACTTTTTTGTGAAGTCTGAGATTGTCTCAATATAACTCGCCTCCAGCTTGTGTATAGATATTTTCAAAATGAATATAGATGTTTAGAGCCAGATAGTTAAGCATGGGGCAGTCTGCCTCAGTCATCAGTAGTGGAAATGCTGGCTTTGAGTTAGTCCCAGTGATGTCATTGACCTACGTATAGAACCAGCTGGAGTCTATTCTGAATCTGATCTGGCTGAAACCGAGAGACAGCAGGGAAATGATATTTTTAATGGTGTTGTGTTAGAAAAAATAATTAAAATAATAAAACTGGCTCTCAGATAGAAAGGTCCTGGGAAGAAAGTAGCAATAAGTAGGTAACCATGGGATTGGTTACATTTTTATATATGTTAGGATCACCTTGTTGAATGTAAGGATGCTCACCTGGCGGTGCTTCCACGTTAACTTTTCCCTCATTAATCTTGCATTTTATAGCAATATGATATTACTGTATCTGACCTCAATCAGCCCATGCTTGTTAGTCTGTTAAAGAGGAAGAGAAATGACAACAGTGAGGCTCGGCTCGCCCACCTGATACCTGAGCTCTGCTTTTTAACAGGTAATGTTTGTGTTTTATACCTCTGTCAGGCTCCTGGATACAGGCCCCTGATGCTTGGCAGTGGGCAGACCCTCTTTAAGTTACCTGAATGCCAGGACATTGATTTAACCCATGGAGGATGGGCCTTTTAAGTAATTTATTCAATAATAGAGACATGTTGGGGGAATCAAGTGCCCTTTGGAATCTATTTCCTTTATCTCGTGTATTCCATGTATTACTTTGATGTAAAATAGACCCCCTGATATCATCCTAAAACCAAGTTTCTCTTTGCCATTATTTGAATTTACTAGTATAGGAAGGAATATGACTTAGATTTTCTTCAGGTATATCAGTAGATCGGTGCCAGAATGATCCTTACTTTCTTTTTGCATGAATTTTCGTAATATAATCCTCACTACACAGTAAAATCTGAATAACTGCCTCAAGCACTTTTAACAGTGTTCTTTCGACTAACGGTTAGGGCTAGGAAGGGAAGACTTTCCACATTTTGCATTTGTGTGTTCCTTGAGTCAGTTATGATGCGTATATATCTATGTTGCCATTAGAAAAATTAATAAGAAGGGCGGGCGTCGTGGCTCACGCCTGTAATCCTAACACTTTGGGAGGCCAAGTGGGCAGATCACCTGAGGTCAGGAGTTCAAGACCAGTCTGGCCAACATGGTGAAACCCCATCTCTATTAAAAATAAAAAACTAGCCGGGCATGGTGATGCATGTCTGTAATCCCAGCTACTCAGGAGGCTGAGGCAGAAGAATCACTTGAACCCGAGAGGTGGAGGTTGCAGTGAGCCGAGATCATGCCATTGCACTCTAGCCTGAGTGACAGAGCCAGACTGTCAGAAAGAAAAAGAGAGGGAGAGAGAGAGAGAGAAAGAGAGAGAGAGAGAGAAGGGAAGAGAAGAGGAGAGGAGAGGAGAGGAGAGGAGAGGAGAGGAGAGGAGAGGAGAGAAAGAAATAAAAGAAAAAGAAAAGGAAGAAAGATTAATGAGGATATAATCCTTGAGGGGAGGGGTGCTAATTCTTTTTTTTTTTTTTTTTTTTGAGATGAAGTTTCACCCTCGTTGCCCAGGCTGGAGTGCAATGGCATGATCTCAGCTCACTGAAATCTCCGCCTCCCAGGATCAAGTGATTCTCCTGCCTCAGCCTCCCAAGTAGCTGGGATTATAGGCATGCGCCACCATGCCCGGCTAATTTTGTATTTTTAGTAGAGATGGGTTTCTCCATGTTGGTCAGGCTGGTCTCAAAGTCCCGACCTCAGGTGATCCACCTGTCTCAGCCTCCCAAAGTGCTGGGATTACAGGTGTGAGCCACAGCACCCAGCCTAAGGGGTGCTCATTCTTTTTTTTTTTTTTTTTTTTTTTTTTTATTATTATACTTTAAGTTCTAGGGTACATGTGCATAACGTGCAGGTTTGTTACATATGTATACTTATGCCATGTTGGTGTGCTGCACCCATCAACTCGTCAGCACCCATCAATTCATCATTTATATCATGTATAACTCCCCAATGAAATCCCTCCCTCCTCCCCCTCCCCCCTCCCCATGATAGGCCCCAGTGCGTGATGTTCCCCTTCCCGAGTCCAAGTGATCTCATTGTTCAGTTCCCACCTATGAGTGAGAACATGCAGTGTTTGGTTTTCTGTTCTTGTGATAGTTTGCTAAGAATGATGGTTTCCAGCTGCATCCATGTCCCTACAAAGGACGCAAACTCATCCTTTTTTATGGCTGCATAGTATTCCATGGTGTATATGTGCCACATTTTCTTAATCCAGTCTGTCACAGATGGACATTTGGGTTGATTCCAAGTCTTTGCTATTGTGAATAGTGCCGCAATACCATAAAAACCCTAGAAGAAAATCTAGGTAGTACCATTCAGGACATAGGCATGGGCAAGGACTTCATGTCTAAAACACCAAAAGCAACGGCAGCAAAAGCAAAAATTGACAAATGGGATCTAATTAAACTAAAGAGCTTTTGCACAGCAAAAGAAACTACCATCAGAGTGAACAGGCAACCTACAGAATGGGGGTGCTCATTCTTAATGGTGTTCTGATATTGTAGGTCTGCAGGACCCAATATAGTAGCCAGTAGCACATGAGTTTTTGAACACTTGAATTGGGACTAGGTCTACCAAAAGACTGAGAGGAGGTATGCTGTAAAATACAGCCCAGATTTGAAAGGCTTAATATGAAAAAAAAGAAGGAAACTACCTCATCAATAAGTGTTTTATGTTGATTACATGTTGGAATGATAATATGTTGGATATACTGGGCTTTATAAATAATATACACTACTTAAAGTAATTTTGTCTGTTTCTTTTTTGACTTTTCTTAACGTGGTTACCAGAAAACTTAAAATGACATATGTGGTTTTCATTTCTATTGGTTGTGCTATACAGATGGTGAATGCATTCAAGTGGAAAGGTTTAAACTGGGCCTGCGATGGACTGAGTTGCTTATGTTCATTTTCTCACTTTGTCTTCATTTGCATTTAATAGGGCTGACTGACCAGGCAACCTCTAATTTCCAGCTGATGAAGGCTGTGGCCGAAAAGACACGTCTCCCTCCTTCAGGCCGGCAGCAGCGCCTGGCCAGGCTTGTGGACAACATCCAGAGGTACTGGATCACCGCATGCATCCTGCCTGGGGCTGAGTTTTTAGTATTAGATGGTCCATGTAACACTGTATTCCTTGAAGGAAATGTCTCATTCGTATTGATTGAGAGCAAGGAGCTTTTGAATTGTGCTGTCCACAGCCCTTCATGTGAGATGTCTCAGGACTAAGGGGTTGAATGGAGTTGGGAGAAGCCATGCTGTTAGGAATAACACTCACTTTACCTGCATGCCCTGCTTTCATCTGTTTCATACATTGAGGTCTGGATAAAATGTTGAATAAAGAAAAAGGTTATAATGTAAACAACAACAACAACAACATCCAAGCAATCAAAGCAACCAGAAGAACACCAGGCCGCCAGTATTCAGGGTCAGGAATGCTCAACTTTTAATACAATGGCCTTAGCAGACTGAACTTTAGGAAAACCCCACTATGTGCCTTTTAAATTTGAGATATACCTTTGTGCCATCTGGTTCTGCCTATCTGATTATCAGACTGTTTTTCAGTTCTTATGACAGTTTGCTGTAACATGTGATTGGAAAACTGAGCTTCTCCTTGGTTTTCCTTTCTGACCCTCTAAAACTGAACTATCCAGTGTGGCTGCTAGGCACTTGAAATGTGGCCGGTGACACACCTAGAAATGATTGGTTAAATAACATATATTTAAAACATCATTTCACTTGTCACTTTTTTACTTTCTTAAGGTGGTTACTGGAAAATTTAAAATTACATATGTAGCTTGCTTTGTATTTCTATTGGGTTACATTGCTGATCAACAGTCGTTTTTAAAAAAAAATTTTTTTTAAAGTAGTATTAGCTCTTGGAGGATTTGGAAATTTCCATAGCACAAAGAAAGGAGAGCGAGAAAAGAGTGTGTATGTGTGTTTACTCAGTAAATATTTAACAAATGAGTGAATCACAATTGAATTAATAATTAATTCAATTATTATTATATTAGTAATATTCTTTCAGACTTTGCAAATGCATACAATCCTATTTTTTTTTTAAAGAGAAATGGTGTAGTACCGTACATCATGTTTTGTAACTTGCTCTTTTCACTTCAGGGTTTTTCTCAAACACTTCTGTATGGTAAACATGACCTCTATTATCATGCTAGTGGTTTCATAGTTTTTTTATTTCATGGATACACTTTACGTCATTTACCCTGGACATCCCTCAGACTTACACCGAATTCAGAAGGGATTCCTCATTCGTTTCCCTTATAGTGACTGTGGATTAATCTTCCTGATGCATCTATCTGCCATCTTTCAGTAATACCACCCACCTCACCCCATTTCCTGACCAATGATGGCCTCACTCATCTTATCTTGGGCAGTTAGTATCTGAAGCAAAATAATTAACTCAGAGGAATTAGTGTGACCAGAGAAGACATAATCTGAAGAGGTGGAAATAGTGAGCTATTCCTGAGAGACAGTGGTGAAGAGGTTGGAGCTCCCCTAAAAAAAGAGGTAGAGCTTTAATAGGGAAACAAAAGCGTGGGGGTCTCCTCCATGTCCTGCAAATGCCTGGCTTACTGTGCTGAGTCCTATATGTAGTTGTTGCTCTCAAGGAGCTTATGGCTCAGTGGAAGTTTATCATATATCATACTCCCATGAGCTAAAACATCAACTATGATTAAAGCTTATTAAGTTATAAATGGAAAGTACTACACAATTGAAAGTAGTGTTATTATTGCTGATATTAATATTCTCCTCATAGGATAGACAGGGTAATAGGAAGACCCTGAATCTTCTGAAGCTTAAATTCTCATGTTCCCTTCTTTTATCGTCCTTCCTTGACTCTCAACCCAACAAATTCAGATATTCACAAAAGACATCTCCACGTCCACTGGCTCCAAAGTATCTCTTTATTAACAAGTGTGTTATCAAGAATGATAATATCTCATAGGTTTTGAGCACATGCCATGTGCCAGGGACTGTGGTAAGCACTTTCTGTGTATTATCATATTTCATCTTTATATCAACCCTACGAAGTAGGTACTTTTATTATCCTTACATTTTGCCAGTGAAGAAACCAAGGCCTTAAAGATTAATACTTTGCTCAAGGTCATATATTATTAAACGTTAGAGCTGGGAGTTAAACCCAGGTCTGTCTGGCTCGAAAGGTTCTTTTTCTAACCACTGTACTCCCACTGGAATCCTTTTCCCATTCCTGAACATCCCAAATGAGCACAGTTGTCCCATAATTCTTTTAAGCAGGGAAAAAAATATGCTGAGTAGAATTAGAAGCCAGGAATCCTGAAGACACAGAAAATCAGCCCCTAATTCAGTAAGTTGTAAATATATCTCCCTTTAATGATTTAAAGCAACTCTATCAACAGGAACACCAATGCTCGTTTTGAACTAGAGACCTGGGGACTGCATTTTGGAAGCCAGATATCTCTGACTGGCCGGGTTGTGCCTTCAGAAAAAATATTAATGCAAGACCACATAGTAAGTGCTGTGATTTTACTTTCATTTAAAAGTATTTACTTGAATATGTGTAAGTTTGTGCATTGGCCAGAGTGGCTTGTGTGCTTATAATATTTGGTTTGGCCATGTACTTCCATCTCTTTATCCTAAGACTTCAGATCCCCTGTGGTTTCCTTGTCAATCTGAATTTACTTGCATGGACTTAGCGGCACCCAGTGGACATGATTTAGGTTAGTCAGAAGATGGTATTTCAAATCATTGCAATTAAAATATACCCATCTTGTGTTGCATGGTGCATTGCTCTTAAAAAAAAAAAAAAAAAAGGCCATAGTCATCTGAGGAAACTCTATTAACTGGTGAACATTAGTTCTAATAGACTGTTTTCTGATACCAAAACTGGACTTTTAGTTGCTATGTCAGTTGTGTATGTTAATCTTTCAAAATAAAACACTGCTCAATGGACATGAAAGTCAAGAAATATGCACAGAACCCAGCCCCAGACATAGTACTTGGGGAGAGAGGCATTTGGAAACCTGAAGAGACAAATCATCGCCACTTCCAGACTTCTGTTGAAGAAATGAACCTATTAATATTTTATGCAAAAATTATGCATTATCTTTCTCTTCTCCCCCTCAGTTTTGCCCACTTTAAAAAACCAGTTGCATTTCTTTTCATGTTTAAAGGCTCTCTTCTTGCCTTTATTTGGTGTAATAAACCTGCATGTCTAACTGATATAACTGAACAATGAATGTATCATGTTGGTAGAATGGGGGATTTTTTTCATCTTTTTTTTTTTTTTTTAAGATAGATCTCATTCTGTTGCCCAGGCTGGAACATAGTGGGATGATCACAGCTTGTTGCAGCCTTAACCTCCTGGTTTCAAGCGATCCTGCCATCTCGGCCTCCCAAGAAGCTGGGACTATAGGCATGCGCCACCACGCCCAGCTGATTTTTGTATTTTTTGTAGAAATCAGGTCTCCCTATGTTGCCCAGGGTGGTCTTGAACTCCTGGGCTCAAGCCATCCTCCCACCTTGGCCTCTCAAAGTGCTGAGATTACAGACATGAGCCACCATGCCTGGCCTTGTCATTGCTTTACAATAATCTATCCAGGTTACAAAAACTCTCATTGGAGAACCTAAGGAAGTACTGTTTTTCAACACAAACAAAACAAAACTTCATTGTAAAGTACCAAAATGAAGACTCCCATTAGGATCTTGGTGACAGGTCAGTAAAGAGAAGCTCAGTTGCAGATCCACATGTAAAGAAGGACTTATGTACTTAAAATGATCTGTCTCATAAGCTCTATAAGCAAAATCATATTTCCCAGAGCCTTTCATTTTTATTTATTTGTTTGCATTCTTTTGGTGTAAAAACTGGTGTCCATAGGAGAAAGGGCATTAAAACAGGAGAACTCATACACTGGAGGTAGCAGGTGTCTAAGATGACAATGTCATCAACTTCTTGGCCCATTCTGCTTTTCTGAAATTAGCTCCTAGGAACTGAATGAACTAAAAGTTCACAAGTCTCAGGGTACATTGTCCTGGGTCTCCTCCCAGCCCCATAAGACAACAGCAGGAAGAAGTGTTGTGGGCAGAAGGACTACAACTCTCTTCATGCTCTAATGGACAGGAGTGAACGTTGGTTCCAGAGAGAGCCATTGATGGAAAGCTAGCCCTTCTCCTTTGCTCTCAGGCTGAGGTAGGTGGACTCCTGGAGCTGAATCCAGCCCAGCCAGTGGAAGGCATCATGAGGATGGCTAATGATTGGAAGTCAGAGAAGTCAGAGTGCTTGGTTGCAAGTGCCCTGGCTGCCATTTCAGGAGACTGGCATTCTAAACCTGTCACTGCTGCCAACTGGTTTCATAACCTCTTAGCCACAGCTTTCTAGTCCGTAAAACAAGAAGATTGGGATGTTTCTTAAGTATTAGTGTACATGTGAATCACTTGGGGGACATGTTAACATGCAGATTCTGATTCAGTGGATCTGGGGTGGTGCCCAGGACTCTGCATTTCTAACTGGCTTCTAGGCGATGCTCATGCTGCTGGTCAAGTAGTGCTTGATAGCACTTCAAGTAGCAGGAGATGAGCATACAGTGTGGTCCCTTTTAATTCTAACAGTGGATCTTTCCCACTTGCTATGCCAAAGGCATCATTCAATTACAGTCTGGGGATATAAGCAGAGGGTCTGGGAAGCAGGCTAACATTCCCCCTCTTCAACACAGGAAACCTGTTTTTCCTGGTCACATGAGGCACCTTTTGAGAGTGAGAAAGGAGCCTCCATCTTGGTTTCATCTTTGCTTCTAGGTGTACCTACTCCTAGCTTAATATATAATCTTAACTGTTCTGTAGGGTGTGTTAGTTTTATTATGATGACCCAGAGTATCGATAATCAGCATTCTCTGAGATATTTAGATGCTTCAAGTAAAAGATAAAACAATACAGGCTGTTTGCCTGAATCATTTTTAATAAAGGCATAGATACTCAGAGCTGGAAGGGAACCTCAGAGATCTTTGAATCAGACACCATTCTCTGCGCACCACAGAGAATCATGAGATGAAAGGAACCTCCAAGGTTCTGCCACCAGTGCCTGGAAGACCTGGGGTGATGCCCAGATGCTTCCACTCCCAGAAAGCACATGTATTCTGTTCGGATGTGCAGTGCCTGCATCTGTGTTTTAAGACTGAATAGCAAACTGTGTTCAACAGTTATAACAAATGGTGGCCATCTTCACACTGTGTTTATTTAGTTGATCTCTGAATAAATTTATTCAATCCTTTCATGGTCATTATTTTTCTCAGTGTCAACCTGTGTCTGCTGCTGATTGGTCCAAGGATATTCGAACTTGCAAAATTTTAAATGCACAGTCTTTGAATACCTGGTTGATTTTATGTAGTGACAGAACTGAATATGTTGCTGAGAGCTTTCTGAACTGCTTGAGAAGAGTTGCAGGTTCCATGGGATTTAATGTGGACTACCCCAAAATGTGAGAATACATTGAATTTTGTTCATATATTAATTTGGTTTGGTTAGAAGGTGGGGAATAATGGCAGATGTATCAACAAAAGCTTCTTTTTTTTTTTTTTTTTTTTTTTTTTTTTTTTTTTTTTCCTTTGAGACGGAGTCTTGCTCTGTTGCCCGGGCTAGAGTGCAGTGGCCGGATCTCAGCTCACTGCAAGCTCCACCTCCCGGGTTTACGCCATTCTCCTGCCTCAGCCTCCGGAGTAGCTGGGACTACAGGCGCCCGCCACCTCGCCCAGCTAGTTTTTTTGTATTTCTAGTAGAGACGGGGTTTCACCGTGTTAGCCAGGATGGTCTCGATCTCCTGACCTCATGATCCGCCCGTCTCGGCCTCCCAAAGTGCTGGGATTACAGGCTTGAGCCACCGCGCCTGGCTAACAAAAGCTTCTTTATCCCAGTATGGTTTCCTAATGTAAAGTGCCAAGAAAATAGTCATAAGTGGATAGATTTTGTAATAACTAAACTTTTATAAAGTTAAAATATATTTTATGTTGGTCTTTGTAAAACTTGTACACAGTTCTTAAGCAGTAGTGTCATTACCTGAAAATCTTTCCAGTATCAGTTGGGATATAAATCTTTAATAAGTCCATATATTGTCTTCTCAACTGTTTTTCCTTCTTTCAGCTCAGTTTTTCATATTGGTTATTTACTTAATAGCAAATGAATATTAAAAAATAGAAGTTGCATGTCCTAACTTTTACTTGATAGATTTTATGCTTCAAAATTTAATGTGAAAATAGATCTCAAATAAGCTTTTCTGATTCTGTTACTGTAGCATACTATTAGTCATTCAGAGAGTTTCCTGATAAGACTAGGGGTCAACCATTTATTCTTAGAACGTTTATTGAGTACTAATATGTGTAGATACTATGCCAGTTGCTGAGGATGAAAAAGATAAATAAACTGTTTTTCATTGAGTAAGAGATACATATACAATCACACTGAAAATATGGTTTTGCTTTAGAAAAGCCATAAAGTTGGTCATGCCTCACTTTACTGAACCTGATATGCTTAGAAAAGAGGAACAGATACTTATTTTTCTTTGTTATAGTGGAGTTATTCTTTAAACACATAGTTACTAATTAATTACATCAGCAGCACAAGTATTAATCCCAAAGTCTCATTTAACACCATTGTTTAGAACTCCCCTCTTATCAAATCTGTTAATAAATAGCCTGGATAAATAAACACCCGCTCTACTTTCTCTAAACCCATGAGCTAATAAAGCAGGAAATGATTATGAAAGAAACCACAGTCTGCAGACCCTGGGGTGATGTCACAGGCTCTTTCTCACATGAATTCTGGAACAAGCCCATTGCTATGTTCTGTCCTTGGCCTGTTTTATTTGAAAGCTCATATTTTATTTCCAGCTTCTTTTTTCCATAAAGTATCCATTTACCTGTTAGATTTATATGCATAGCTCTGTCTTCTGAAACATTCACCTGATGATTTTAGAAGGAATGGACTATAAGTGCAGCAGAGTCAGAGTGCAAGAGTTTGAACTGGACGAGTCAGGACCATCTAGTTGCCTAGACGGTTCTGCCAGCCAGTCACATAGGTCTGTTAAAATCTGCATTCATGGGGTTGACGGTCCTGCCACCTGCTGGGCGAGTTTTAAAAGGCCACTGGGCATTGGGACAGTTCACTTATATACACATAAAAGAGGCTGATTCTACATAAAGAAACTAGTTTTACAAATTCCTATGTGTGTGAGCATTACTTCTGGAGCTGCTGGTCCCTAACATAATGTAAGCACAGAACAGATAATTGTTAAGTAGCTGTGATAATTGATTAAGGCTAGACATTCCAGGCTCCAGATAAGCAACCACTAAGGAAAATAAATATATTTTTGTCTGAATCATGCAAATTAGCTGAATATCTTGGTATCATTAATCTGATGTTTTCTGAAACATTCGTTTTTAGATTGCTATAGTGATTCACTCTTACAGAAATCTTAATCCTGGTTGAGCTTGAACAGTGTTTCAGATATTTGATACTATGAGACTTGGGATTTCAAAAGTTCACTTTCAACCCCATTTTCAACTACAGAATTATTGATTGTAGGGATTCTGGACAATTGAGAAGATCTTATTTTCTACCAAACCATTTTTTACACTGTAAAAATTATTGCTAAATGTTTTTGTCATATTTTGTAGTGAAAGAAACAATTTTAGACTCAAAAGGTTTTTATTTTTCTCTAATAATTTTTTCCTAAAACTACTAGTCTGTTATGAAAATTTATTTGTATTATTTCTATTATTTCTAATGCCATATGATTATGTGATACTAAGAAGGAAATTACATAGCTTCAAAATTAATCTTTTTATGTAGCATAAAAGTACAAGAAAATCCAGCTGCATTTGTTAGAGCTATACAGCAATATGTTGATCCTGATGTTCAGTTGGTAAGTATAGGATACTTTTTGAACTCCTTTAATCTATAATTTTAGTTCTGCTTTATATCTACAGTCTGAACATACCCTCCCATGATATATTTGCACACTGCCATGCATTTCCCCAAAGCACCCAAGAAAGTATTAATCTTAGTACTTTAATCAATATTTTATTTCATTTCCACATTTCTAATATTAATTTTAAAATACAGTACTTCTTGTTACCCCTATAACAGCCACTTGGATGTCTGCATATTTTGCAACTCATTGCAGTCATCTTTTCCCTAAGATTTCAGATAAACTGACTCCCACCTCATCCCATAAATGTTGGCATTCAGTGTTCCCAATATTTCAGGGGATTCTTGGAGGGTTGGGTCTTTCCAAGTGACCTATGGCCCCAAATTCCTGCTTCCTCTGAATTCTTGCCACCTTCTGTGGGTTTCAGTGAGGACCACTTCCTCCTGTGCTGCATCACCTGGTGGGACATCCACAGTTGCCTCATTTCTTAAAGGGCATGTATGTGTAGCTGACTTTGCAAGGCTTGATTACATCACATCCCAACATTCCAGACAAATTAGAATTGACATCCCTGTTCTTAAACATCTTTCAACGATTCCTATTTCCCAGGAATGTTTACTCTTCTACCAGACCTCAGCACCCCTGGGCTATTGCAGGGCTTTTCCTGTCCATTCCATCTACCCTTCTTACCTTGCTCACTCAGCCCAACTTCCAACATTGTTGTTTTTATGTTGTGCAAATTAACTGAACTAACTAGCTAAGTGCTATCTCTTTGCTTTGCTTTTAGTGAGTTTCTCTTTTACTCTAAAGGATCTTATATGAAACAGAGAATTATCACCCTAAGAGCATTTTTTAATTTTAATTTTTATTTTTTTTGAGACAGAGTCTCACTCTGTCGCCCAGGCTGGAGTGCAGTGGCCAGATCTCAGCTCACTGCAAGCTCCGCCTCCCGGGTTTACGCCATTCTCCTGCCTCAGCCTCCCGAGTAGCTGGGACTACAGGCACCCACCACCTCGCCCAGCTAGCTTTTTGTATTTTTTAGTAGAGACGGGGTTTCACTGTGTTAGCCAGGATGGTCTCGATCTCCTGACCTCGTGATCCGCCCGTCTCGGCCTCCCAAAGTGCTGAGATTACAGGCTTGAGCCACTGCGCCCAGCCTAGGAGCATTTATTTTTTATTTAAATCAAACTTACAGAAAAGTGACAAGAACGGTGCAAACAACTCTCATATACCCTTCACCCAGAATCCCAAATTATTGGCCTTTTACCATATTTGCTTTATTCTTTTCTGTCTTTTTTGCTGAACCATTTGAACATAAGTTACAGGCATGATGCCCCAGTGCCCTTGACTATTTCAGTGCATATTTTCTATAAACAAAGTCTCTGTCTTACAGAAGCATATGACAATCATCAAAATTAAGAAACAGTTTTCTTCATTTGTCTCAATTGTCACCTCTGTAGGAAAAGGCTCTACTGTCCTGCACTTAATTGTCCAGGCTTTATAGTCTCTCCTTTAATCTAGAACAGCTCTTTAATTTTCCTTGACTCTGATGACCTTCCAATTTTGAAGAGTACAGAGTAGTTATTTTGTATAACGTCCCTCAATTTGGGTTTGTCTGATGTCTCTTCATGATTAAATTCACGTTATGCACTTTTGGCAAGAGTAGCACAGCAATGATCCTACAATCTGAGTGCACCCTACCAGGTGGTATTCCACTGATTACGGTGATACCTGCCCGATTTCTCCACTGTAAAGTTAAGTTTTATCAGTCACATATGTGCATATGTAGATACTTTGAGACTATATAAATAATCCTGTTTCTCATCACACTTTTACCCATTTGTCTTAGCGTCTATTATAATTCTTGCCTGAATCCGTCATTATTATGATGGTTTAAAAAAACTGGAAGTTGAGAGTATGGATATAGGGGGAGGGAAAATAAGGATAGAGAAGTTTCAAGTTCCCTGGCTTTTTTTTTTGAAACAGAATCTCACACTGCCGCCCAGGCTGGAGTGCAGTGGTGCGATCTTGGCTCACTGCAACCTCCACTTCCTGGGTTCAAGCAATTCTTGTGCCTCAGAATATGTGGCACATTATTATGATAGTTAACAAATGGGGGTCTTCCATTCCATCAGTCCTTCTGCAGTTATTAGGTGGCATAGGAAGAACTTTCTCTTCTCCCCATTTATTTGTTTCTTTACATCTGCACAGACTCATAGATTCCCGTTTTGTTATAGTCCGTTACTCTTACTATTTATTTTGTTGCTCATAATATTGTACCTGATTTTGCTTGTGGGATTCCCCTTCAAGTTGGCTTCTGTGTGTTTTTCATGTGTCTCCATCTTTCTTGGAACACTTTCTTATTTTCTGGCAAAATAAGATATTCCAGGCTCATCTAACAGTGTTGCTTCCCAGCCCTGGAATCAGATATCTTTCCCGGGAGTCCTGAGTCCTTTTAGCAGATAATAGTATTTAGATACAAAGATTTGGAGCACTTGGTATGCTTAATTGCTACCGGGATGTTGCTATCCCCAGGCTTTCTCAATGGGCATAGCTAGGAAATGTATGTTGCATGGCTCCTGTTATTCCCCACATACCTGCTTACTTGTCCAGCCCTTGGTGTGGAACCAGTCTCACTCGGTTCCCATCTTCTCTCAGCCCATTGGGCCACTGCCTTGTTCTACCACTTTTCTTGCTTGGAGCCAAACTCATGAATTGGAAGGAAGGAAGGCCTCTAAGAGTCTTTTGCTAATAATTTAAAAATATTTTTCTTCACTTTATATAATTAAATGTAAGTAATTTTAGCTTTTGACATTGTGACTTTAAATAATTCTATAGGTGGAAAAATTACTTTGTTTTCTTCTGCTAATCATGCCAGTGTATATCTTTTCTACAATTTGGAGGCTTTTGAAAGTGGAGAATAAAAGATGGGAAGGAGGCGGAGGTAGGCCCTTCAGTGTGGAAAGCATCTGATAAGAAGTAGGAGTAGGCCGGGGGCGGTGGCTCACACCTGTAATCCCAGCACTTTGGGAGGCTGAGGCGAGTAGATCACAAGGTCAGGCATTTGAGACCAGACTGGCCAACATAGTGAAACCCCGTCTATACTAAAAATACAAAAAATTAGCCGGGCGTGGTGGCAGGCACCTGTAATCCCAGCTACTTGGGAGGCTGAGGCACAAGAATCACTTGAATCCAGTAAGCGGAGGTTGCAGTGAGCCAAGATCGCGCCACTGCACTCCAGCCTGGGTGACAGTGTGACTCTGTCTCAAAAAAAAAAAAAAGCCAGGGGACTTGAAACTTCTCTATCCTTATTTTCCCTCCCCCATATCCATACTGTCAACTTCCAGTTTTTTTTTTAAAGCGTATTTTTGGTTGTCTTCTACCTAATGGGAAAAGCACCATAGTTTAAGCTAATTCTCAATTTTGCTTATCTTTTTGGATGGGTTCAGGGAGGGACCAATGGGAATGAGAACTCGAAAACCACAGGAAAGGACCACTGCGAAGTTGGGGGTGAGGGAATGGAGATAGCTGGAGAAGGAGCTCTGTGAGAAGGGAGTTTGAGGGAATTGACAGAATCAAATCAGGACAGAAACGAGGAGATGGGTAGGAGAGGGATGGGGCTTTGCAGAGTGAATCGCTAATAAGAAGGCATTTCAAATGGCATTAATTTACCAGTGGTTTAATGGCCATTTAAGAGAACTGTAGGCATGTTAGTATTGCTTCTTGGGAACTTAGGGGCAAAAGATGTTTGGAGAATAATTCATGAATTCATTTCTTTAAAAAGCGACTTCTTAGCAGAAGTAAATTAATTTCCAAAATCTTTTGCTGTTTTTGCTTTTAGGTAATGTGCATTCTGCCTTCTAATCAGAAGACCTATTATGATTCCATTAAAAAATATTTGAGCTCAGACTGCCCAGTTCCAAGCCAATGTGTGCTTGCTCGGACTTTGAATAAACAGGGCATGATGATGAGTATCGCCACCAAGATCGCCATGCAGATGACTTGCAAGCTCGGAGGCGAACTGTGGGCTGTGGAGATACCTGTAAGGACCCTGTCACATTTTTTCTATTAGTAATTAATAAATTAATTTTAAAGATTAAAGTAGGAGATGTTATCACATGGTCCCAGAATTATTTGGTTTGCTTGTTTCTTGAGCCTCTGCCCTGGGTTCTGGCATTCCACAAGCCATTGTGCGTCTCCAAAAGAGGCTCCATGCTTCTCAGGGAGCTTCAGTTAAGCTGCTAACTCAGCATAGGGACCTGAATTGAATCCTCTTGGCTGCTATTTTAAAATCTGTGTTCCATTGGCTCCACATTTACCTGCTTTCAGCAGGATGCTAACTCTGAGAATAGCCTTGTACCCTGGATGGGGCCTCCCCAGAGCTTGGGGAGCTGGCATAGCTTATGATCTGAACTTCCAAACTGTGGAAGGTACTAAGAAAATCCTCTTCTCTTCCCTGAACCGTAGCCACCACAGGAGTAAGTGAGGAGAATGAGAAGCAGGGGAGTGTTGCCCATTTCCTTACATGTCCATAACCAGGATGAACACAGTCACCCTCAGCCTCCCTCACTCCCACTCCCCACAAAGGTGCATAGCCAAGTGAGGATTCCTTAGAGATCTGAAGAATGAAGAATGAGATTCCTCTTCAGATTCCTCCAGACCAGAGGCAAGCGATACATGCACTGACCATACTCCCAGAATCTCTTTAGCCACTGGTGCCCCTTCCCCACCCCCACAAAGGATGATGGCTATCTTGGACGATAGTGTCTCTCTTAAAATAAGTGTGTACCATATTCTTCCTGCCATCTTTAAGTCTCTGTCATTTCTGGCTTAACAATCTGACTCATGGATCTCAATCTCCCTTACACATAGCTTAACTTTAAGAATTGAGGAACTGGAGTCTGTTTTTAAAAAATTCCCTATTAAACCATTGGTAGGGGAGATGACACCTCATCCTATTAAATCATGACAAATTTAATTTTATAGTTGAAGTCCCTGATGGTGGTCGGTATTGATGTCTGTAAAGATGCACTCAGCAAGGATGTGATGGTTGTTGGATGCGTGGCCAGTGTTAACCCTGGAATCACCAGGTACTGCTAAAACTACCTGAACACACTCTTCATTTAGTTAGACTATTAATTGTGGTTTCACTAAAGAATGTAACAGCAAGGAATATTTTGTATTATTCACTCATTTTAAATACCAACACTTATGTTCATAAATTACACTTACATATAAAAATGTGATTGATAATATTGGGGTACTAGGTAGCCTCATTAAAAAACATTTTTTATATTCGTTAGGGTGAGCTATTGCTCATCTTCCCCAAATGACAGATGTGTACAAATTCTTGGGCATTTATTTATTTTCTGAGTGTCTGCACCATACTGGGAACTGTACTAGGTACTTTACATATGTCATGTTGAGCAGTTGATCTTTGAAATCAGATTGCCTGGATTTGTACCCTGGTCAGTCACTTACTTATTCTGTGACTGAGGTCTAGTTATTTAACTTTGCTGTGCCTCACTATGGTAATCTGTGAAATAGAAATAATAATGATGCCTATTTCAGAAAGCATTTATGGGAATTATTTAAGATAAGGTGCGTTGAACATCTCCACCCATGGTGAATACTCAGTACATACTTCTTGTTATGATGATTAATATTCACAGACATTTGATGTGGCTGTTGTTCACACAGCTTTTAAAAACAGGCAAAATCAGGGATAATGCCTTAAACATTGGCTAATAGTACTCGTTAAATTATGGTTCTTAGAATTGTTTCAACCTTTGTAATTGTGTTTTGAGGCTATAGCCCCCTTGCAAAATGTTTTCTTCCTGGCTTAAGCTATTTTATTTACTCCATTAAATTCATGGTCAGGTACGTATTTTGGATTGTGGGAAACAGAAAAAGGAACACCATAATACCACCATACTTGCATGCCTACAACCTCATTCTAGGTTGTATGAGATGCTTCTTATATATGCCACATCATTAATCCAGTTGATAAAGGACTTTCATTTTTTTCTTTGTATATCTAAAATTTATTTTGATATAGGGAGTGAGGTAGGAATCCGCTTAGGTTTTTTCCTCAAATGGTCACAATTTATCAGAAAATTTATAATTTTTATCAGCTTTTTTGATAATTGATGCATAAATTGTATATATTTTGAAGGTACAGTGTGATGTTTTGACATATGTATACATTGTGAAATAATTACCACAGTCAAGGTAATTAACATATCCATTACCTCACATAGTTACCATTTGTGTGTGTGTGTATGTGGTGAGACTACTTAAGATCTACTATCTTAGCAAATTTCAACTATACAATAGTACATGATAATTAACTATACTCAACATGCTGTACATTAAGTGCCCAAAACATATTCACCTTATAACTGAAAGTTTATACCCTTTGAACAACATCAAATATTCCCACCCTCTGCCCCTGATAACTATCTTCTACTCTCTATTTCTATGAGTTTGACATTTTTAGATTCCATATATAAGTGATCATACAGTATTTTTCTTTTTGTGTCTGGCTTATTTTACTTAATATAATGTCCTCTAGGTTCATTCATGTTGTTGCAAATGGCAGGATTTTCTTCTTCTTTAAGGCTGAATAATATTCTATTGTGTGTGCATATGCATGTGTGTATGTGTGTGTGTATCTCACAATTTCTTTATCCAATCATTCATCAGTGGTCACAGATTGATTCTGTATCTTGGCTATTGAACATGGAAATGTAGATATCTGACATAGTGATTTATTTTCCTTTGGATATATAGCCAGAGTGGGATTTCTACTTGAAATTTTTTAAGGAACTTATTTACTGGTTTCCATAATGGCTATGCTAATTTACATTCCCACCAACAATGTGTAAAGGTTACCATTTTTCCACATTCTCTCTAATACCTATCTTCTGACTTTTCAGTCATAGCCATCCTAAAGGTGTGAGATGATATCTCACTGTGGTTTTGATTTGCATTTCCTTGATGATTAGTGATGTTGAGCACCTTTTCACGTATCTGTTGGCCATTTATTTGTCATCTTTGGAAAAATGTCTATTTAATTGGATTATTTTTTCTATTGAATTGTATGGGTTCTTCATATATTTTGGATATTATCCCCTTATCAGATATATGATTTGCAAATATTTTCTCCCGTTATGTAAGTTGCTTTTCATTTTGTTAATGTTTCCTTTGCTATGCAGAAACTTTTATTATTTTGTCATATTTTTGGTGTCATATTCAGAAAATCATTGCCAAGATCAATGTCATGGAGCTTTAGGTTTTCTTCTAGAAGTTTTGCAGTGTCAGAACTTTTGTTTAAGTATTTAATCCATTTAGAGTTAATATTTATGTATGGTATAAGGGTCCAATTTCATTTTTTTTTTTACATGTGGATATCTAGTTATTTCAACACCATTTATTGAAGAGACTTTCTTTATCCCACTGTGTATTCTTGGTGCTTTTGTCAAAGATTAGTTGACTGCATATGTGTGGATTTATTTCTGGGCTTTTTATCCTGTTCCATTTGCCTATGTGTCTGTTTTTATGGCAGTACCAGGCTGTTTTGATTATTATGACTTTGTAATATAATTTGAAATCAGGAAGTGTGGTGCATCTAGCTATTGATTTGCATATGTTGAACCATCCATTCTTACATCTCCCAGGTATAAATCCCATTTTCTCATGATTTGTGAACCTTTTAACGTACTGTTGAATTTGGTTTTCAGTATTTTGTTGAGGATTTTTACATTTATGTTCATCAGGGCTTTCCTTTTTCTTCCTGTAGGCATTTATTGCCATAAACTTCCATCTTAAACTACTTTTGCTGCATCCCATAAGTTTTAGTATGTTGTGTTTCTATATTTGGATTTTGCAATTTTCCTCCTATTATTGATTCTACTGTCATACTATGATGGTCAGACAGTAGTAAGCTTGATTGACATAGTTTGTCCTCTCCAAAATATGTGATCCCCAGTGTTGAAGGTAGGGCCTGGTGAGAGGTGTTTTGGTCGTGGGGGTAGATTGCCCTCCTCATGGTAATGAGTGAGTTCTTGTTCTGTTAGTTCATGCAACAGCTGATGGTTTAAAAGAGCCTGGCACGTCTCTTGATCTCTCTCTTTTGCTCCCTCTTTCACCATGTGACACCCTGGCTCCCCTTTGCCTTTCATGATGATTATAAGCTTCCTGAGGCCCTTGCCAGAAGCAGATGCTGGCACTGTGCTTTATGTACAGCTTGTAGGACCATGCACCAAATAAACCTCTTTTTTTATATAAATTGCCCAGTCTCAAGTGTTTCTTTATAGCAATACAAAACTAACAGATTGATACAATTTCTGTTTTCTTAAAGTTAATACTGGCTATGATTTTGTCTTGGAGAACATTCTATGTGTGCTTGAGCAGAATATGTATTCTGCTGCTGTTGGTTGAAACATTTTGTATGTCCGTTTCCATTAGATTCATTTGGTTTAAAGTACAATTCAAATCCAATGTTCCCTTATTAATTTTCTGCCAGGATGACTTATCTATTTTTAAAAGTGGAGTATTGAAGCTTCCTACTATTACTGTATTGCTGTTTCTCTCTTCAGATGTTAATATTTGATTTATGTATTTAGATGTTCAACTATTAGGTGCATACATACTTAAAATTGATGTATTCTCATAATGAATTGATTCCTTTATCATTATCCAATGACTTTGATTGTTTGTTTTTTTTTTGACAAAAGTCTATTTTGCCTAAGTTTAGCTACCCCTGCTTTCTACTGGTTTCCATTTGCATGGAATATTTTTTCCATTCTTTTACTTTCAATCTATGTGTGTCCTTACAGCTGAAGTGAATCTCTTTGTAGGTGGCATTTAGTTAGGTCTTCTTTTTTATCCATTTAGCCACAAGGTGTCATTTGATTGGAGAATTTAATCCATTTACATTTAAAACATTGATAAGTAATGACTCACAATCGTGATTTTGTTCATTGTTTTCTGGATTTTTTTGTAGGTTATTTGTTTCTTTATTCCTCTCTCACTATCTCCCTTTGTGACTTGATGATTTTCTGCAATAATATGCTTTATTCCTTTCTCTTTTCTTTTTGTTTTGAATATCTACCGTGGGTTTTTGCTTCATAATTACCATGAGGCTTACATAAAACATCTTACAGTTTTATGCCACCACACATAGCTGTTTTACTGTTGTTGCATATATTTAGAGAGGTATAATAATGCTGGAACATACCTAACATGAAGTCATGAATTTCATTTCCAAGTGCTTTAACTAATGGTGGTAGTAAGAGAACTTGTATCTGAAATCTACACAAGTTAATAATATTAAGATTTCTAATCCAAAAGGATCACCTATAGAAATGAAAGTTTACACTTCAGAAATCTTTGAATATTTTGACAGTAGAAGCTCTATTGCTAAATTAGTACATTAATTTATAGTAATAATAGTGGCCTCTATTTATTACTCTTTACTATATGCCAAGTACTGTGCTAAGTATTTTACATATATTATCTGATTTAATTTTTACCACAACCCTATGAGGTAGTAACTAATGTACTTATCTTGTAAATCTCCTTGGTACGTATGAGAAAACTGAGACTTAGGTTCACATAGCAAAGTCACACAGCTGGTGAATATATTGACTAGAATTTGAAGCTAGATATGGCTGATGCCAACACTATGCTTTAGCTTATCTTCTCAATAAATTCTTTTTGGGGAAAGGGACTTTTTGATATAATTGTGAACACATAACACATGCAAACTTGTGAACGCTGATTTTTACTCATAATGTCTACTTCTTAGTTTAATATTAATGAATTTTTATGGTAGAAAATTTGAAGTTGAAATTTACTTTTTTTTTTAACTCTAGGTGGTTTTCCCGCTGTATCCTTCAGAGAACAATGACTGATGTTGCAGATTGCTTGAAAGTTTTCATGACTGGTACTAAAAATATAGCAGTGTGGGTGGGCTCCAAGGACTGTTCCTTCAGACCTCAAATCCACATGCTTATAGAAGACCACATAGGTCAAAGCAAACTCTCCACACTTGTCTGTGTCAACTGTCACCCAGTTGAAGATCTCTGAAGCTGCATGCTGATTTAGGCCAACAATCAGACTCTGTAGCATTTACATTTACATTTGTCTATGTGTGATAACATGAAGCCAGGAGGAAGGAAAATTTGTGGCTGCTGGTTTCCCTGACAAGCAGTTTGAAGGTCAAAAGAAACCAACCCTGGAGGAACTCGAGTTATGACAGAACAATGTTAAGTCTAGACCTAGGAGGGAAGCCTGTAGGGCTAGGATAGGGGTGCTAACAGATAAAGTGGCTAAGCAGGAGAAGAAGGGAAAGACAGCAGATGAGGAAAGGTGCCCTATCCATAGCAGGATGCAATGCAAAGACAAATCTAGGGTTTCTGTTTCTTTACCAGTCCTGGCCTAGGTCTGGCTTTGCTATTTCCTGGCAGTGTGACTTGTGCAAACCCTTCCCTCTCCTGATCTGCATTTTCCCATGTGTAAATTTGGGGGTATTGTAAATATTTTTTCTTAAAAAATGAATTTGCTTACCTCAGTTGCATACCTGTGATTCTGTGTTGGTAATGGACTTACATATATGGTTACCTTCTAGCAAACTAAATTGAATTTCCTAAACAATAAACTCTTAAAATAACTATGCGATATATACATGAAAATAATTTTTGCATTCTATTATATTCCCCTCACATCAAAACCTGGAAATTTTTTTTAGCAGGTAATTTCTTTTAGCAGTTATTAAAGGTTTCTGTTGGGTAGCAATTACTCTGTGGCCTCTGTTCTTTAGGAAATTCATAGTTACAGTGAGCAGAAATGTTTTCAGAGTTCATTTCCTCAGTGAGAATTGGAATCAATTGGGTGAGTCAGTGTGAAGATATGTTTTCAGAGGAACAGCAAAACCATTTCCTTAGATTTTCATATTTATTCTCATTAGGAAAGAAAATGACATAAAATTATCTAGTTTATATCTAATGAGAGGATTTAAAGACTTGAAGACACTAATGTTAACTTGATTTTAGGCATTTGTTTGTCTGTTGCATTAATTAAATTTTAATTTGTTGCTTAAATATTAAAATTTTATTGAAGAGAGAGGCCAAGTTTAAGAATATATCATGCCATAGAAACCATTATGATTCCTCGAATAGCAGAGACAGAGGAATGCTCCCTAAAGTTATCCGTTGTTATATTATTGCAAATATAACCCAAATTGTGTATTGCCCTATTTTACAGTGGTCTGAAATAGCTAACCCATTTAAACACTGCAGTATATGGGAATGTTATTTTTTGTTGGCATTAGAAACGTAATTCTTTTCTTACTGACACCAAATTCTGCAGGAGCACTCAATAAATGGTACAAGTACAATCATGATTTGCCAGCACGGATAATTGTGTACCGTGCTGGTGTAGGGGATGGTCAGCTGAAAACACTTGTTGAATACGAAGTGCCTCAGCTGCTGAGCAGTGTGGCAGGATCCAGCTCAAATACCAGGTATTCACTTACTGTTCTTTCCTCCATACTCCCAATTATAGCATATTCAGCTGTAGCTATTACACACAAGATATTCAAGTATAAGTTTTGTTTTTTACGCAATTAAGTTTTGCTGTGTTTCTGTATTATGCCAGTAGAGCTCTATCATTTCCTTCTGATTGGAGGGTAGTTGGGATAGTCTAACATCAATAGCTTGGGTGATGTAAGCTTTGGGGGCCCTGGGAGGGGGAACCTAGACAAAGAATGGTATCCTCAGAGCAGCTGACATAGATTCAGCATGAAGCCTGCAGGCCTGCTGGCAGTGAAAATGCTGCATACATATTAATATCACGTGGAAGAAAACAAGCTGTGCTTTCAAATTCAAGGCTCTAATACACACAGAACCAAAGCCTCTGAATTGCAGGCACTGATGTGCACTTAAGGTCTGTGGAAGGTTCTCAAAGGAGTTTGAGTGCCATGAAGGCTGAGCTGCAGATGGAAATCAGACCATCCTGAACACCAGGCATCTTGCTCCACTGTTACATTTCTAGATTCTGTGTTTCAGTACAAAATTTTCTGCAGTGATTATGTGAAATGGCAAGTGCAAGAAAATGTTGGAAATGGAAAATAGGAGAGGACAATAATCTTAAGTCAGCTTCTTAAAATATTTGAAAAGCATCTTATTCCAAGCAGGACACATAGTTCTATCTGTAGGGTTACATCATCATCATCACCATCAACCAAACAGTCACAGCCACAAGTCACAAAGGAGCTCAGTCAGTTATTGTTAGAGTGGAGGGGAAGCCTAAAAGCTTCGGGGCAGTATCACCAGTAGCTTTATCCCAACTGTTAGGGTCAAAATACCTCGCTGTCCACTGATCTCAGGTGCATGTGTTTATTAAGAATCACAGGTATGCAACTGAGGGATGCAAGAGTAAATTTAGCAGCTGACCGTGCTAAGGAGTTACTTTTCTTGCACTATAACATCAACTTTTGATAGTTTCAATAATGAAAACATTTGTAATAAATTTTAAAAATAATTATAATGCTTAAAATGAAACTCCATAGTGATCCTTACATCCCATTGCCTTTTGTAATGGCAAATATTAGGATTTTGCCTTGGCTTTACCAAATACATTAACATTTCACCATTCAGCATTTGGCCAGAACGTATATTTGGTCCATCCATCCATCCACCCAGGCATGAGTTTTGTGTAATACGGAAGGGATGACTAGAGGAATAGGAAGAACTTGTGGTTCTTCCTTTGCCACTTGGAAATAAAATTGAGAGGAAGAGTGAAGAGGAAAATAGGTTGAGTCACTAACGACACACACACACACACACACACACACACACACACACACACATCTTGTCTCCATGGATAATTCTGGAAAATCTTTAGCAAAAGTGCCAGTTGAAGTTCAGCATTCCTTCCTGTCCCCTTTGAGTGGTATAAACTAGGCAAATGACTTGGGATAGCATCCTTTTGCAACAAATATGGACAATCCCTAATTTAAAAAATTGTATGTATCTCTAGGGAAGGAGGGATTGTGGGTAATTTTTATTTTCTTTGTTTTGCAGTGTTTTTCAAATGTAATTTTTATTTATTTCATTTTTTAAATTACACAAAAATAGAAAGCTGTATAGATTGGATTGAGTTCTTTTCATATTTTGCCTCTGTAATTTTTAGCTCAAGACTGTCGGTGATTGTGGTCAGGAAGAAGTGCATGCCACGATTCTTTACCGAAATGAACCGCACTGTACAGAATCCCCCACTTGGCACTGTCGTGGATTCAGAAGCAACACGTAATGAATGGCAAGTGCCATTGGAAAATCAATTTTTAACAAAACATTCATTATGTCCAGTTTATGTTTGACCTTATTCTGTTTGCCTTCTTTCTCACATTCACTTCATTTTCCCCCTCAGGTATGACTTTTACCTGATCAGCCAGGTGGCCTGTCGGGGAACTGTTAGTCCTACCTACTATAATGTCATCTATGATGATAATGGCTTGAAGCCCGACCATATGCAGAGACTTACATTCAAATTGTGCCACCTGTACTACAACTGGCCGGTGAGTGAAAGCTGTTTACTTAATGTAAATATGATACTCAATAGTCCCACCTAGGAATTGTCATACACTTCATCTTTGTATCCCTAGATATAGCACAATACCTGATATTTCCCAAAGAAGGAATGAATGAATGAATGAATCACTTCCTGAGTTCACAGTGGGAGGAAACCAGTCTATCATAGAAACAAAACAGTAACTATTACAATACATTAATAGTTATAGTTTCTAGAGCACTTTGTTATATACATTATCTTATGCAAACCTGGGAGGAAATCAGGGTCTTGTTATTCACATGTTACAGATGAAGAATTTGAAGCCAACTCAGATGTGCCTGGTGAGGAAATGTTAACAGGCATGGGTCTGCCCTTTGTTCCTGTGCATTAGGCCAAGAGCTATTCCCAAAGGCCAAGCCCAGGGTTTGCACGGAGCTCCTCCAAGGAGTTCCAAACATGAGATCATAGGACAAAGACTAGTCTGAAGTGTGATGGCTTCCTACTGCCAGCACCATGAAGCCAGGGTGACTTTTCACTCCATCCTTCCCAGTGAGCTTAAGTTCCCAGTAAGTTAGGTTACCTTTTGTTGGTTGAGGTTAGCTATTGTTTACCCAGAAACCCATTCTATTATTTGTGTAACCAGTAGACAAAATAAAATCAGAAAAAAATCACCTTCTTAATTATTATCAATACTTTTTTCTCCTCAGGGCATAGTCAGTGTCCCAGCACCATGTCAGTACGCTCACAAGCTGACCTTTCTGGTGGCACAAAGCATTCATAAAGAACCCAGTCTGGAATTAGCCAACCATCTCTTCTACCTGTGATGGCATGAACCACTGGCATCAGTAGATGAAGAATCCAAGGAGAAATTGGTATACTTTGTGCAAATCTGCCATAAGCTCAAGGCTGTGACTGGGGAAAAAGATTGAGCTTAGTTTTCATGTCTGGGAAAAGAAGCAAAACAACTTAATCTGAAACAGTTTTTTAAAATGTGTGTTATTTTGTTTTAAAGAGTTATATGCTTGGGGTAAATTTTCATTGTCATATATGGAATTTAAATATGCCATCATCTATAAAGAATTCCACAGAGTTAAATATCTTAAACACTTAAATAAGTGTTTGCATGATATTTTAATGATAGATAAACAGAGTCTAATTCCCACCCCAGATTTTCCTGAGGTTTTGTTAATGTTGTAGAGCATTTTGTAGAGTGGTTTAAATAGTTAGTAGAAAATAAAGTTCATGATGTATGTGTTTATTGTTATTTGAATTTTACATTGATATTACATGTGAACCTCAAATTTAAGTATTTTCAGCAAAACCTCTTACCCACTAGAGCACATCAGCATTAATCTTTGGGTTCTATTTCAGAAACTGAGCTGATCACTTGCTCTCTTGATGGGACTTTATTTCACTTAATAGTGGCTTCTCCCAGTGATGACCTTGCTTCTTATTTACTGATAAAACAGAAGCTATCAGAAGAGAACTTTTGCAAGCCTCTCATTATCTCTGCCTTCACCTAACGGCATCTGTACCCATAGACTCTGCCTGCCCTTCCCTTTATTATGAGTGCAGCATGTCTGTGTTCCTATAAGGCTCTCCACCTCTGTACTAAATCTCATTCCCTCTGACGTATGAAGGATGCTACTCTAGCATTTCTCCCTTCTCCTTTCTGCATCTTCAGTTTTCCCTGTCACTACTGGATCATTCTCATTGGCATTACAAATATGCTGTTATTTATTTCATCTTAAAAGGACATTTTCTCTAGCTTCCACCCCATTGCTTTGCACTTCTTTACAGGAAAAACATCGCAAAAGAAGAGTCTGTGCTCGATGTATCCAATTCTGTACTCCAATCAGAATTTCACCACAACCACTACAGCAAAATTGCCTTAGTCAACACCGCCAATAACCTCCACTTTGCTAAATCCAATGGTCACCTCTTGGTCCTTGTCTTGCTTGACCCCGACAATCATTTCCTCCCTCTGAGACACTCTTTATTTGGCCTGTAGAATAACACTCTCCTGGTTTCTCTCCTACTGCATTGATCACTCATACTGTCTCCTTTTGTAGCTTTTCCTCATCATCTCACCCTTTTCATGTTGGAATGCTCCCAGCAATAAGAATACAGCTACATGCAAAAGGTATTTTGATGAGGGATAGATCAGAGTTCAAATTCTCCTTACCATGGGAAGGTCTGTGGAAGTCTGTAACAAAGGGTGGCGGGAGAGTGGCAAGTGCTCTCTGGGGACAAGGAAAGCAGGCCACAGGAGGGATGTCAATATGCAGGTTACATCACATTGCACTGAAAGTATTCTTTTCCTATTTGAGAGTTTTGTCCAGACATGGTAGAAATGCACCCAACAATGGTCTACTCCAATAATAGGATAACCATTTTGTGAGGCATGAGGGTGGAGGGGACTTAGTAAGTTCCAGGGCCAGTGCCATGTCCTGCATATATACATTTAATCTCCACAAGAACTGTATAAATTAGGTTATAATTACCATTTCAGATGGTAAAGCTGGGGATTAAAGATACCGCGTGACTCACTGAAGTTTTTGAGATTATTAAATTTTAGGAGCTAGAATTTGTCCTCAGGTTTGTTTGCAAAACCTGTGAGATGAACCAAAAGAGTCTATGCCCTTGCTAAAAGATTCAAGATTTTAAAAATTTCTCCCAGAGCTCTAATGTGAGGGAGTGCCTTATGTGATTTAAAGATGGCATTATATAGCAAGTCTTTGGAGACAAGGCACTGAACCAATTCAGGGTGATGGCTTTTGTTTTTGTGTTTATCTTGTTATTTTCTTCCTTCAAAGTAGAACGGTGATATAAATCCCTACTACCTAACCAGCCAGCTTGTATAAATCCACATGAAGCATTTTGATTAGGCAATACAAACTTCTGCAGAGCGCGCACCCACCCTTTTAAGTACTGCCCCAGGAAATGACTTCTTACCCTTTTAACCCACCAGAGGGCACACAAGGACTGCCGTGTGAATAGAGTCCTTCACCATGGCAGTGTCATTGGCTTCAACAAACAATTTCAGGTCAACTCCTAGAGGGCAACATGGGACTAAGAAATCTTCCTGTGAGCTCTGGTTCCAGCACGTTTGGTTGTCAGATGTGATAACTTCATTTTCTGGGACTCAGTTACCCAATCTGTAATATGAGAAGGGCTTGGACAAGACCAGTGGTGCCTAATCTTGGGAAGATTAGAAGTTCCCATGTTAAAAATGCTTTAGAACAAAAAAATAGAGATGCCTGGGTCTCCCTCTCAAAATAGTGATTTAATTGGTCTGGGATGGGGCCTGATCATCCGAATATTTTAAAAGTTCTCCGAATGGTTCTAATGTTCAGCCAGGGCTGAGGAATACTGGTTTAGATAATATATGAGATCTATTTCAGCTTCACGTTATGTGATTGCCACCTCTCACATGCATTAATTAGTTTGCCTTAGGCTACCAAGGACAAAGAGGAAAGGGAGCCTGTGCCAGGCTTTAGACCAGCACTGGATTCGAATCCTAGAACCACCACTTATAGTTGTGTGACCTTTGACAAGTTACTTAACCTTTCTAAGCCTCTTGTATCTACTTGTAAAAATGTCTAACAATGTGTGCAGTGTAGAGTTATTGTAAGGATTAGAAATGTCAAATCTAAAGTATCTGGCCTTAATAAAGAGTATCATATTATTAGACGTGAGGAGAGGAAATGAATCAAAAGGCACAATTTAGTTAACAAATAGTCATATGTGCCTATTATGTGCCAGGCACTGTACTAGATTCTGAATTCTACAATTCTACTTAAGGGAAAGCTTAATATTATCTCTAGAAATAAACAATCTACCACCTGCTATTTTATAGAAAAGATTTTGTAATTTTTCTTTTATTTTGAGGGCGGAGGGAGAGACTCTGGAAGAAAGTATACTTTAAATACATTTCTGTGGCCACCATGGAGTGGCTCATCAGATTATCCTTTAAAAGAACCTTCTGCAAGGAGCATAGTTGGCTGACAGCCTCTAAATGCTACAGCTTCAGGATCCACCACAGTGGTGATATTGAGACCATGCCCTCCCCAGGCTGCTTCTAGTCCATTACTGAGTACAGGAGAGGTAACAGATCTGGGTTGTTTCTGCCCAACATGGGACTCCACTATTAAACAGTTTCGGGTAGGTAATATACTGTGTTTAGCTCTGTGTCCCCACCCAAAGCTTATGTTGAATTGTAATCCCCACGTGTTGGAGGAGTGGCCTGGTGAGAGGTGATTAAACCATGAGGGTGGAATGCCTCCTTGCTGTTTTCATGATAGTGAGTGAGTTCTTATGATATCTGGTTGTTTGAAAATATGTAGCAATTCCCCCTTCTCTCTCTCTGTCTCCTGCTGCCATGTGAAGATGTGCTTGCCCCCTTTTTGGCCTTCTGCCATGATTGTAAGTTTTTTGAGGCCTCCCCAGTCATGCCTCCTGCACAGCCTGTGGAACTGTGAGTCAATTAAATCTCTTTTCTTTTTCTTAATAAATTACCCAGTCTCAGGTAGTTCTTTATAGCAGTGTAAGAATGGACTCATACAGTAGGGGAATCCACTTTGTCTTGACCAAGGTTTTCTAAGAACTGCACTAAAGTTCTGAGCTTTTTCTACTGATCCTCTTTCCTTCCCACTCTCCTTCATGTATTTCAGATTAGCACTGAGGTCTTAAGGCCCTTCCTAGTCACTCCTACTTCCTCTCACCACAGGTGTTTCTCCCAGTAAATCTTCTGAATGCTTAATTCTGTCTTGGTGTGTGCTTCTTGAGGGACCCAAACTGACATAACTTTCTTCCCTTTACCTTTTAACAAAAATAAGTCTATTTTTAATCTTAAGAGCTTTATCAACCACAACATAACATTTTTTAAAACACCTTTTACCTAGAGATATAATAACTTTTTAAGTACTAGGTGTATTAGTATGTTTTCACACTGTTGAGAAAGACATACCTGAGACTGGGTAATTTACAGAAGAAAGATGTTTAATTGGACTTACGGTTCCATGTGGCTAGGGAAGCCTCACAATCATGGTGGAAGGCAAGGAGGAGCAAGTCACATCTTAGATGGATGGCAGCAGGCAAAGAGAGAACTTGTGCGGGGGAATTCTTCTTTTTAAAACCATCAGATCTCATGAGACTTTTTCACTGTTACAAGAACAGCATGGGAAAGACTTGCCCCCATGATTCAATTAACTCCTACTGGGTACCTCCCACAACACGTGGGAATTCAAGATAAGATTTGGGTAGGAACAGAGCCAAAACATATCATTCCGCCCCGACCCCTCCCAAATTTTATATCTTCACATTTCAAAACCAATCATGCCCTCCCAACAGTTCCCCAAAGTCTCAACTCATTTCAGCATTAACTCAAAAGCCCGCAGTCCAAAGTGTCATCCAAGATAAGGCAAGTCCCTTCTGCCTATGAGCCGATAAAATCAAAAGCAAGTTACTTATTTCCTAGATACAATGGGGGTACAGGCATTGGATAAATACAGCCTTTCAAATGGGAGAAACTGGCCAAAACAAAGGGGCTACAGGCCCCACGCCAGTCTGAAATCCAGTGGGGCAGTAAAATCTTAAAGCTCCAAAATGATCTCCTTTGACTCCATGTCCTCACATCCAGGTCATATTGATGTAAGAGGTAGGTTCCCATAGTCTTGGGCAGCTCCACTCCTGTGGCTTTGCAGGGTAAAGCTCCCCCCTCCTGGTTGCTTGCACAGGCTGGCATTGTCTGCAGCTTTTACAGGTGCACAGTGTAAGCTGTCGGTGGATCTACTACAATTCTGGGGTCTGGAGGATAGTGGCCCTCTTCTCATGGCTCCACTAGGCAATGCACCAGTAGGGACTCTGTGTCGGGGCTCCGACCCCACATTTCCTTATGCACTGCCCTAGCAGAGGTTCTCTGAGAGCCCCTGCATAAAACTTCTGCCTGGGCATCCAGGCGTTGCCATAATACAACTTCTGAAATCTAGGCAGAGGTTCCCAAACTTCAATTTTTGACGTCTGTGCACTTACAGGCTCAATACCACGTGAAAGCTGCCAAGTCTTGAAGTCTGCACCCCTTGAAGCCATGGCCTGAGCTCTACATTGGCCCTGTTCATCCACAGCTGGAATGACTGGACACAGGGCACCAAGTCCCTAGGCTGCACACAGCACAGGGACCCTGGGCCTCGCCCACAAAACCACTTTTTCCTTCTAGGCCTCCAGGACTGTGATGGGAGGGGCAGCAGCAAAGGTCTCTGACATGCCTTAGAGACATTTTCCCCATTGTCTTGGTGATTAACATTCAGCTTCTCATTATTTACACAAATTTCTGTAGCCAGCTTTAAGTTTTCTTCAGAAAATGGAATTTTCTTTTCTTCTCTTTCTTTCTTTCTTTTTTTTTTTTTATTATGCTTTAAGTTCTAGGGTACATGTACACAACGTGCAGGTTTGTTACATATGTATACATGTGTCATGTTGGTGTGCTACATCCATTAACTCATCATTTACATTAGGTATATCTCCTAATGCTATCCCTCTCCGCTCCCTGCACCCCATGACAGGCCCCAGTGTGTGATGTTCCCCATCCTGTGTCCAAGTGTTCTCACTGTTCAGTTCCCACCTATGAGTGAGAACATGCGGTGTTTGGTTTTCTGTCCCTGTGATAGTTTGCTCAGAATGATGGTTTCCAGCTTCATCCACGTCCCTACAAAGGACATGAACTCATCCTTTTTTATGGCTGTATAGTATTCCATGGTGTATATGTGCCACATTTTCTTAATCCAGTCTATCATTGATGGACATTTGGGTGAGTTCCAAGTCTTTGCTCTTGTGAATAGTGCCACAATAAACATACGTGTGCATGTGTCTTTATAGCAGCATGATTTATAATCCTTTGGGTATATGCCCAGTAATGAGATAGCTGGGTCAAATGGTATTTCTAGTTCTAGATCCTTGGGGAATCACCACACTGTCTTCTACAATGGTTGAACTAGTTTACAGTCCCACCAACAGTGTAAAAGTGTTCCTATTTCTCCACATCCTCTCCAGAACCTGTTGTTTCCTGACTTTTTAATGATTGCCATTCTAACTGGTGTGAGATGATATCTCATTGTGGTTTTGATTTGCATTTCTCCGATGGTCAGTGATGATGAGCATTTTTTCATGTTGGCTGCATAAATGTCTTCTTTTAAGAAGTGTCTGTTCATATCCTTCACCTACTTTTTGATTGGGTTGATTTTTTCTTGTAAATTTGTTTAAGTTCTTTGTAGATTCTGGATATTAGCCCTTTGTCAGACAGGTAGATGGGTAGTAAAAGTTTTCTCCCATTCTGTAGGTTGCCTGTTCACTCTGATGGCAGTTTCTTTTGCTGTGCAGAAGCTCTTTAGTTTAATTAGATCCCATTTGTCAATTTTGCCTTTTGTTGCCATTGCTTTTGGTGTTTTAGTCATAAAGTCCTTGCCCATGCCTATGGCCTAAATGGTATTGCCTAGGTTTTCTTCTAGGGTTTTCAGGGTTTTAGGTCTAACATTTCAGTGTTTAATCCATCTTGATTTATTTTTTGTATAAGGTGTAAGGAAGGGATCCAGTTTCAGCTTTCTACATTTGGCTAGCCAGTTTTCCCAGCACCATTTATTGAATAGGGAATCCTTTCCCCATTTCTTGTTATTGTCAGATTTGTCAAATCTCAGATGGTTGTAGATGTGTGGTATTATTTTTGAGGGCTCTGTTCTGTTCCATTGGTCTATATCGCTGTTTTGGTACCAGTACCATGCTGTTTTGGTTACTGTCTTCTAGTCTTCTAGTATAGTTTGAAATCAGGTAGCGTGATGCCTCCAGCTTTGTTCTTTTGGCTTAGGATTGTCTTGGCAATGTGGGCTCTTTTTTGGTTCCATATGAATTTTAAGTAGTTTTTTCCAATTCTGTAAAAAAGTCATTGGTAGCTTGATGGGGATGGCATTGAATCTATAAATTACCGTGGGCAGTATGGCTATTTTCATGATATTGATTCTTCCTATCCATGGGCATGGAATGTTCTTCCATTTGTTTGTCCTCTTTTTATTTCATTGAGCAGTGGTTTGTAGTTCTCCTTGAAGAGGCCCTTCACATCGCTTGTAAGTTGGATTCCTAGGTATTTTATTCTCTTTGAAGCAACTGTGAATGGGAGTTCACTCATGATTTGGCTCTCTGTTTATCTGTTATTGCTGTACAGGAATGCTTGTGATTTTTGCACATTGATTTTGTATCCTGAGACTTTGCTGAAGTTGCTTATCAGCTTAAGGAGATTTTGGGCTGAGACGATGGGGTTTTCTAAATATACAATCATGTCATCTGCAAACAGGGACAGTTTGACTTCCTCTTTTCCTAATTGAATACCCTTTATTTCTTTCTCCTGCCTGATTGCCTTGGCCAGAACTTTCAACACTATGTTGAATAGGAGTGCTGAGAGAGGGTATCCTTGTCTTGTGCCAGTATTCAAAGGGAATGCTTCCAGTTTTTGCCCGTTCAGTGTGATATTGGCTGTGGGTTTGCCATAAATAGCCCTTATTATTTTGAGATACATCCCGTCAATACCTAGTTTATTGAGAGTTTTTAGCATGAAAGGCTGTTGAATTTTGTCAAAGGCCTTTTCTGCATCTACTGAGATAATCATGTGGTTTTTGTCTTTGGTTCTGTTTGTATGATGGATTACATTTATTGATTTGCGTATGTTGAACCAGCCTTGCATCCCAGGGATGAAGCCAACTTGATTGTGGTGGATACGCTTTTTGATGTGCTACTGGATTCGGTTTGCCAGTATTTTATTGATGATTTTTGCATTGATGTTCATCAGAGATATTGGTCTAAAATTCTCTTTTTTGTTGTGTCTCTGTCAGGCTTTGGTATCAGGATGATGCTGGCCTCATAAAACGAGTTAGGGAGGATTCCCTCTTTTTCTATTGATTGAAATGGTTTCAGAAGGAATGGTACAAGCTCCTCTTTGTACCTCTGGTAGAATTTGGCTGTGAACCTATCTGGTCCTGGACTGTTTTTGGTTGGTAGACTATTAATTATTGCCTCAATTTCAGAGCCTGTTATTGGTCTATTCAGGGATTCAACTTCTTCCTGGTTTAGTTTTGGGAGGGTGTATGTGTCCAGGAATTTACCCATTTCTTCTAGATTTTCTAGTTTATTTGCATAGTGGTGTTTATAGTATTCTCTGATGGTAGTTTGTATGTCTGTGGGATTGGTGGTGATATCACCTTTATCATTCTTTATTATGTCTATTTGATTCCTCTCTCTTTTCTTCTTTATTAGTCTTGCTAGCGGTCTATCAATTTTGTTGATCTTTCCAAAAAACCAGCTCCTGGGTTCATTGATTTTTTGAAGGGTTTTTTTGTGTCTCTATCTCCTTCAGTTCTGATCTGATTTTAGTTATTTCTTGCCTTCTGCTGACTTTTGAATGTGTTTGCTCTTGCTTCTCTAGTTCTTTTAATTGTGATGTTAGGTTGTTGATTTTAGATCTTTCCTGCCTTCTCTTGTGGGCATTTAGTGCTATAAATTTCCCTCTACAGACTGCTTTAAATGTGTCCCAGAGATTCTGATATGTTTTGTCTTTGTTCTCATTGATTTCAAAGAATATCTTTATTTCTGCCTTCATTTTGTTATGTACCCAGTAGTCATTTAGGAGCTAGTTGTTCAGTTTTCATGTAGTTGAGAGGTTTTGAGTTTCTTAATCCTGAGTTCTAATTTGATTGCACTGTGGTCTGAGAGACAGTTTGTTATAATTTCTGTTCTTTGCATTTGCTGAGGAGTGCTTTACTTCCAACTATGTGGTCAATTTTGCAATAAGTGCAATGTGGTGCTGAGAAGAATGTATATTCTGTTGATTTGTGGTGGAGAGTTCTGTAGATGTCTGTTAGGTCCACTTTGTGTAGAGCTGAGTTCAAGTCCTGGATATCCTTGTTAACTTTCTGTCTTGTTGACAGAATGGGGTGTTAACATCTCCCATTATTATTGTGTGGGAGTCTAAGTCTCTTTGTAGGTCTCTAAGGACTTGCTTTATGAATCTGGGTGCTCCTGTATTGGGTGCATATATATTTAGGATAGTTAGCTCTTCTTGTTGAATTGATCCCTTTACCATTATGTAATGGCCTTCTTTTTCTCTTTTGATCTTTGTTGGTTTAAAGTCTGTTTTATCAGAGACTAGGATTGCAACTCGTGCCTTTTTTTTTTTTTTTTTCCATTTGCTTGGTACATCTTCCTCCATCCCTTTATTTTGAGCCTATGTTTGTCTCTGCATGTGAGATGGGTCTCCTGAATATAGCACACTGATGGGTCTTGACTCTTTATCCAATTTGCCAGTCTGTGTCTTTTAATTGGAGCATTTAGCCCATTTGCATTTGACGTTAATATTGTTATGTGTGAATTTGATCCTGTCATTATGATATTAGCTGGTTATTTTGCTCTTTAGTTGATGCAGTTTCTTCCTAGCATCAATGGTCTTAACAATTTGGCATGTTTTTGCAGTGGCTGGTACTGGTTGTTCCTTTCCATGTTTAGTGCTTCCTTCAGGAGTTCTTGAAAGGCAGGACTGGTGTTGACAAAATCTCTAAGCATTTGCTTGTCTGTAAAGGATTTTATTTCTCCTTCACTTATGAAGCTTAGTTTGGCTGGATATGAAATTCTGAGTTGAAAATTCTCTTCTGTTAGAATGTCAAATATTGGTCCCCACTCTCTTCTGGCTTGTAGAGTTTCTGCCAAGAGATCTGCTGTTGGTCTGATGGGCTTCCCTTTGTGGGTAACCCGACCTTTCTCTCTGTCTGCCCTTAACATTTTTTCCTTCATTTCAACTTTGGTGAATCTGACAATTATGTGTCTTGGAGGTGGCTCTTCTCCAGGAGTATCTTTGTGGCATTCTCTGTATTTCCTGAATTTGAATGTTGGCCTGCCTTGCTAGGTTCAGGAAGTTCTCCTGCATCATATCCTGAAGAGTGTTTCCAACTTGGTTCCATTCTCCCCATCACTTTTAGGTACACCAATCAGACATAGATTTGTTCTTTTCACATAGTCCCATATTTCTTGGAGGCTTTGCTCATTTCTTTTTATTCTTGTTTCTCTAAGCTTCTCTTCTTGCTTCATTTCATTCATTTGATCTTCAATCATTGATACCCTTTATTCCACTTGATTGAATTGGCTACTGAAGCTTGTGCATGCGTCACATAGCTCTCATGCCATGGTTTTCAGCTCCATCAAGTCATTTAAGGTCTTGTCTATGCTGTTTATTCTAGTTAGCCATTAATCTAATCTTTTTTCAAGGTTTTTATCTTCTTTGTGATGGGTTCAAACATCTTCCTTTAACTCAGAGAAGTTTGTTATTACCAGTTGTCTGAAGCCTACTTCTGTCAACTCATCAAAGTCATTCTCCATACAGATTTGTTCCATTGCTGGCAAGGAGCTGTGTTCCTTTGGAGGAGAAAAGGCACTCTGATTTTTAGAATTTTCAGCTTTTCTGCTCTGGTTTCTCCCCATCTTTGTCGTTTTATCTACCTTTGGTCTTTGATAATGGTGACGTACAGATGGGGTTTTGGTGTTGATGTCCTTTCTGTTACTTTTCCTTCTAATAGTCAGGACCCTCAGTTACAGGTCTGTTGGAATTCACTGGAGGTCCATTCCAGACCCTGTTTGCCTGGGTATCACCAGCAGAGGCTATGGAACAGTGAATATTGCAGAACAGCAAATGTTGCTGCCTGATCCTTCCTCTGGAAGCTTCGTCTCAGAGGGGCACCTGGGTATATGAGGTGTCAGTTGGACCCTACTAGGAGGTGTCTGCCAGTTAGGCTACTCAGAGGTCAGGTACCCACGTGAGGAGGCAGTCTGTCTGTTCTCAGATCTCAAACTCCGTGCTGGGAGAACCACTACTCTCTTCAAAGCTGTCAGACAGGGATGTTTAAGTCTGCAGAAGTTTCTGCTGCCTTTTGTTCAGCTATGCCCTGTCCCCAGAGGTGCAGTCTACAGAGGCAGGCAGGCTTCCTTGAGCTGTGGTGGGCTCCACCCAGTTAGAGCTTCCCAGCCACTTTGTTTACCTAGTCAAGCCCCAGCAATGGTGGACGCCCCTTCCCCAGCCTCACTGCCACCTTGCAGTTTGATCTTGGACTGCTCTGCTAGCAATGAGCAAGGCTCTTTGGGTGTGGGGCCCTCTGAGCCAGGCATGGGATATAATCTCCTGGTGTGCCATTTGCTAAGACCATTGGAAAAGTGCAGTGTTAGGGTGGGAGTGTCCCGATTTTCCAGGTAACGTCTGTCAGAGCTTTCCTTGGCTAGGAAAGGGAATTCCCCAACCCCTTGCACTTCTCAGGTGAGGCAATGTCCCACCCTGCTTCAGCTCGCACTCTGTGGGCTGCACCCACTGTCCAATAAGTCCCAATGAGATGAACCCGGTACCTCAGTTGGAAATGCAGAAATAACCCCCTTCTGTGTCACTCACACTGGGAGCTGTAGACTGGAGCTGTTCCTATTTGGCCATCTTGGAACCACCCTCGGGATTTTCTTTTCTATTGCATTGTCAAGCTGCAAATTTTTCAAACGTTTATTCTCTGTCTCTTTCAAAACTGAATGCCTTTAGCAGCACCCAAGTCATTTCTTGAATGCTTTGCTGCTTAGAAATTTATTCCACCAGATACCCTAAATCATGTATCTCAAGTTCAAAGTTCCAGAAATTTCTAGGGCAGGGGAAAATGCCGCCAGTCTCTTTGCTAAAACATAACAAGAGTCACCTTTACTCTAGTTCCCAACAAGTCCCTCATTTCCATCTGAGACCACCTCAGCCTGGACCTTATTGTCCATATCACGATCAGCATTTTGGGCAGAGCCATTCAACAAGTCTCTAGGGAGTTCCAAACCTTCTCACATTTTCCTCTCTTCTTCTGACCCTTCCAAACTGTTCCAACCTCTGCCTGTTACCCAGTCCCAAAGCTGCTTCCACATCTTTGGGTATCTTTTCATAGCACCCCACTTCTGATATCAATTTACTGTATTAGTCCATTTTCACACTGCTGATGAAGACATACTTGAGACTGGGCAATTTACAAAAGAAAGACGTTTAATTGGACTTACAGTTGCATGTGGCTGGGGAGGCCTCACAATCATGGTGGAAGGCAAAGAGAAGCAAGTCATGTCTTACATGGATGGCAGCATGCAGAGAGAGCTTGTGCAGGGGAACTTCTCTTTTTATACCTGTCAGATCTCATGAGACTCATTCACTGTCACAAGAACAGCATGGGAAAGACTTGTACCCATGATTCAATTACCTCCTGCTGGGTCTCTCTCACAATACATTGCAATTCAAGATAAGATTTGGGTGGGGACACAGCCAAACCATATCACTGGGTTTTGAGTTAACAATTTCCTTTAGGAAAATTTACTCTTAAATCTTTCTAACACACTTCAAGATATCAGACATGAAATGTAAACAACTTTTAAGAGCTCTTGTCAAAAGCTGTATGTTGCACTGTTAACCTGAATGTTGTACTTTCATCTGACCCAGGGCCACTGGCCAAGAATAATCCAACAGCTCCTACTGGAAGATAAGGAAAGGACTTATTTTGAAGGGACAGAGGATGAGGAGGACTGAAGAATTTACGACTGAATCAATATCTTTCCAATTTATTGGGAAAGCTTTTTTCAAAAAATCATTGACTTTAAAATTATAAAAATAATAGATGTATATTATGGAATATTTGAAAGGCATAGAAAAGTGTAAAGAGACATAGAAAAATATCACCAACACAGCTGCTACACAGAAGTATATACTGTCAACACTTCAATAATTATTTTTCTACTAGTCTTTTACAGTTGTATGATATATTTTACTTTTCACATAATTATGGCATGAATATTTTCCTATTTTATTAAAAAAATTTTATAAGCATAAATTTTAATGATCAAATAATATTTTACTGCACAAATGTAACAAATTACTTTCTCCCCTCTTTATTGCATCCCCAGGTCATTCCCATTTTTTTTTTTTTTTTTTTGCTATAGAAACATGCACAAAGTTTTTTTATCCAAGTGTTTGGTATTGGTTCCTTGGTTTAGATTCTTAAAGGTAAAATTACAGAGTCAAAAAGTTAGAATTCTTTTAAGGTGCTTGCTGTATGTTGCCTTGTTTTCTTTTTTTTTTTAAGTCTCATCTTAGGTTCTCGCAGTGGCACCCTAGCAAGTTTTGCATACTCCCATTAAAGTAAATAACCTTTGCTAATATAGTAGATGCTAGTTTTATGTTTTTACAATAATATATTAGTTAGGGAAAATAATTTCAAAATGATTATTAGCCATTAGCATTTTTTTGTTTGTATTTTAAAAATAAGCTTCTATGAGGCCTTTTTGTTTTTAAAATAGTAATTCTTTGTCATCCTTTTCTAGCTATGTCTCCCAATTTACTGTACTTTCAAATTTTGTTTATGTTTCTTTGTAAGCTACAGAGCTTTAAAGTTTATATATTCAAATTATTACTATTTCCTTTCAAAATTATAAAAGCAATGCTAGAATTTGAAACCTAGAAATCTATCTTGATGTAGAGATTTGAGAAATATTAATTATTTATGGTTTTAATTTCTTTTCTTTTAACTTTGTAAACCTATCTATATTACATTTTAGTGTAAAGTGAGAATCTAACCTATTTTTTCCAAGTAATTATGGAGAAAAAAATTGGTGGACTAAAAAAGAAAGTAGAAATTCTAAAAATGAAAAAATACTTGAAGTAAAAATTTCAATAGATTTGTTAAGCAGTAGACTAAAAACAGATGAACAGAAAATTAGTAAATTGGAAGGCAGACTTTAGGAAATCACTTAGAATGCAGTAGATAGACATTGAGTGTAAAAGTAGACACCCACCACAGATTTGGTAGGTGTTCCTGATAAGAAAATATCAAGAATGAGATAGGAATCTATTCTTAAATAGACAATGCTTAAAAGTGTTCCAACATTGAAACATACTTTTTTTTTTTTTTTTTTTTTGAGACGGAGTCTCGCTCTGTTGCCCAGGCTGGAGTGTAGTGGCTGGATCTCAGCTCACTGCAAGCTCCGCCTCCCGGGTTTACGCCATTCTCCTGCCTCAGCCTCCCGAGTAAGCTGGGACTACAGGCACCTGCCACCTCGCCTGGCTAGTTTTTTGTATTTTTTAGTAGAGATGGGGTTTCAGCATGTTAGCCAGGATGGTCTCGATCTCCTGACCTCATGATCCGCCCGTCTCAGCCTCCCGTCTCAGCCTCCCAAAGTGCTGGGATTATAGGCTTGAGCCACCGTGCCCGGCCGTGTGAAACATACATTCTTACAATGAAAAAAAAAATCACAAGTAGAATAAATAAGAATTTTCATACCTAATACATTGTAATAACATTGCATAACATCAAATATAAAGGGAAAAGCTTAAGATTTCAAGGAAGAAACGCAGATTTGCCGACTGCCTGCGAAGAAGAAATTACACTGACTGTAGGCTTAACGTTATAAGAAAAGATAAGAAAAAATGAAATAATATCTTTAAAGTCCTGAGAGGAAAGAATAATGAAGCTAGAACTTTATATGAATCTAAGTGAGTGATAAATTCTTTTTTTTTTTTTTTTTTTTTGAGGCAGAGTCTCACTCTATCACCCAGGCTGGAGTGCAGTGGCACAATCTCGGCTCACTGCAAGCTCCACCTCCCAGGTTCACGCCATTTTCCTGCCTCAGCCTCCCAAGTAGCTGGGACTACAGGTGCCCACCACCATGCCCCGCTAATTTTTTTTTTTTTGTATTTTTAATAGAGACGGGGTTTCACGGTGTCAGCCAGGATGGTCTCGATCTCCTGACCTCGTGATCCACTCGCCTTGGCCTCCCAAAGTGCTGGGATTACAGGCATGAGCCACTGTGCCTGGCCGAGTGAGTGATAAATGTAAAAGTTCAAATATAATACGAGTTTACTGCGCACAGCCCTTGCTGAAAGAACTACTAAAGAATGTAGTAGAACAAAAAATAAACCCATTGAATAAAGGATGGGTGAGCAAAGAAACCACTATATATGTTGCAAATGTAAATTGTACTGGCTGTTTAAAAAATATTTTTTCAGGCCGGGTGCAGTGGCTCACGCTTGTAATCCCAGCACTTTGGGAGGCCGAGGCAGGCAGATCACGAGGTCAGGAGATTGAGGCCATCCTGGCTAACACGGTGAAACCCCGTCTCTACTAAAAATACAAAAAATTAGCTGGGCATGGTGGCGGGTGCCTGTAGTCCCACCTATTCACGAGGCTGAGGCAGGAGAATGGCATGAACCCAGAAGGTGGAGGCTGCAGTGAGCCGAGATCGGGCCACTGCACTCCAGCCTGGGCGACAGTGCGAGACTCTGTCTCAAAAAAAAAATTTTTTTTTTTTTTTTACATGTTAAGAAAATTTAGAAATCAGCATGGGCAATACAAGTACATAGCACAAGCAAGATGATAGCATTTATAGGGAAGCTAAAGTGAGCTCAAGTCTTTATGTTGTTAGAAAGGAGATTAGAGATTCTAACTTTACATTTGATTAGAATATAATAAAGTTAAATATGTATGTGATTATTTTCTAAAAGAATAAAGACACCATCTATAACTTTGAATTCAGTGAAAGGAAAAAACGAGGATAAGGATTGCTGAAAGAATAACTTTAGATAAATTAACTGTAACAACATTTGTTTGAACAAAGAATGTATCTGGCACCACTCAGAACCAGAAGAGATTCACAGAGCTCCACCCAGCAGTGTAAGCAGCCAGCTTTTATAGGCCAAATATGGAAGCAAAGTTGAGAAATCACCTGATCAGCTAGGCTTTTGCCTTATCTGGCATGAGCTGACTCATGATTAGCTGTGATTGGCTGAAGCTCAGCTGCTTATGATTGGCTGATACTCTGCTATATTTATTACAAAAATATACAGTTGACCCCTGAAAAATGTGAGGTTTGGAGCTTCAACCTCTCACACAATTGAAAGTTCCCATATAAATTTTGACTCCCCCGAAAGTTAACTAACAGCCTACTCTTGACCAGAAGCCTTACGAATAACAAAGTCTTTTAACATGTATGTTGTTTGCTATATGTACTATATACTGTATTCTTACAATAAAGTAAGCTAGAGAAGAGAAAATGTTAAGAAAATCATAAGGAAGAGAAAAATATGGTTACTGTTCATAAAGTGGAAGTGAATCATTATAAGCTCTTTATCCTTGTCATCTTCATGCTGAGTAGGCTGAGAAGGAAGGAAGAGGAGGGGTTGGTGTTGTTTTCTCAGGAATGGCGGAAGTGGAAGAAAATCCATGTTTAATTGGACCCACTCAGTTCAAACCCTTGCTGCTCAAGAGTCAACTGTAGTTAGGTTGTGGTTTCTTACACAGGAACTCGAAGTACACAGACAGCCTCAGGCTAATGGACTGCTTATTTGATTTAACGGGATACTATCAATTCAATAGAGGAAAAGAAAAGAGAAGAGGAGGAGCAAAGAAAAAAGAATATGATAAATAGAAAATACCAAATAAGATGATAGATATACATTTACAAATATAATCAATGTTAATAAATGTAAAATATTAATTTCACTTATTATTGGAGACTGAGAGTGAATCTAAAAATCTATATATTGTATATAAGAGACTCACCTAAAATGAAAAACATAGAAAGTTTGTAATTAAAAAATAGGACAAGATATACAGTTGAGCATCAAACAACTTTTTTGAGCTGTATGGATCCACTTATATGCAAATTATTTCAAACAAACGCACACTGAAGATACAGTATTCTCAGGATGTGAAACCTATGTATACAGAGGGCCAACTTTTTGTATTCACAGATTCTGCAGGGCCAACTGTGAGACTTGAGTATGCTTGGATTTCAGAATATGTGGGGGTCCTGGAACCAATTCCACACATATTCTAGGGATGACTGTACTTTGAATTAACAGCTAAAATAAAGCTGGGATAGCAGTATCAAACAAAATTGAATTTAAGGGTGAAAGTAAGGACATTATATATTTATAAAGGTAGCAAAAACAAAGCCCCAGAAGATATAGCAATCATGAATTATTGCACATGTTTTAACTATAGCTTTGAAACACAAAAGTAAAACTGCAAGAATTACAAAGAGAAACTTACCAACTTTTTAAATCCACAAGTAAACAGGGACACTTTAATATGTATCTCTTAAAAATTGGCCAAAAAGACATGATTATTAGAAATTACGTAGATTTGAAAAAGCTGTTAGCAAACATGATTTAATGGGTACAAAGCAATTTTCTACAAATTCCAAATAATTGATACTATATAGACACATTGAAGGAAACAGTTTACGGCTTCAAATAAATCACACTGGACATTTTTTAAAACAAGAAAAGAACATTAAATAATAAAAAACTTGTAGGGTAAAGTTAAACTGATATTTACAAGGAAATTTGCATTGTTAAATGTGCATACTAGAAAACAAAAGAAGACTGAAAATTATTTAACCAAGCAACTAACTGAAAGATGCTACAGAGCAATAGGGAAAAACCCAAAGGGAAAAAAAGGACATAACAATAATATATCAATGAAAAATAACATGAATTTTAAAACCCAATAGAAATTATGGGAAAAAGAACAAAATCTGATTTTTTTAATTTAGTTTTTTTGTAGAAATTTTTAAATATGGATAAAAGTAGAGAATAGTACAACTAACCCAATTTACACTGTTTCAGTAATTACCATACCATGACCAATCTTCCTTCATTTATACTCCCAGCACTCTTCTTTATTATTTTATAGCAAATCCTAGGCCTCTTATAACTAAAATCTGGTTTTCTAAGGGTAAAAACTCAGAACGGATTTAGCGAGATTCATGACTTGAAAAAGAGAAGGCACAAATAAAACAATGTTAGGAATAAAAAAAAAGGTGTAGTGAAGACTTCAAAATATCATGTGAATACTATGACACCCTTACGCCAATAATTTTAAAAATTTTAAATGAAGTTATAATTTTCTAGGAATATGTAAATTAACAAAAATTGCCCAAGAGAAAATAGAAAAACTTACTATAGTGCGGTAGTTAATAGCATAGATTCTACAACCAGAACTCTTACTGCCTGGGTTCAGTTTTGGCTCTGCTTCTTCGCCTCAGTTTCCTCAGATGTAAAATAGTAATAATAATTTTACCCAGCTTATAAGACTGTTGTATTGATTAGATTAGTAGTAATTGTAGAAACGCTTAATTAGAAGGAAGCCTGACATGGTATAGGTGTATCCTATTGCAAATAACAAGAGATTACATCAGTAGTCAACAGTGACCTTCCTCAAAAGAAAACAGAGCCAGAGAGATTTGCAGCTGTTTTACTATAGTCAAAGAACAGATAATTCCCATCTTATACAAGCTGTTCCAGATAATAGACAAAGACAAAGCCATTCAACTTATTTTATGAGACAATATAATTTAATTCCAAAACCAGTAAAGACAGTATTAAAAAGAAAACTACATGCCAAGTCACTTGTAAACATCAATATAAAAAAAAATCTAAGTAAAACATTAGGAAATTCAGTTTAGCAGCATAGAAAAATAGGTTTTAAATAAGACTAAGCATGGGTTATTCCAGGAATGCACAGGTTTAACTTTAGAAAATATATCAATGTAATTCACCACATAGCAGATTAAAAGCCAATCCATATAATTACTGTAACAGGTACAGATCAAGAATTCAGAAAAGTTTAGTGCTCATTTGTGATGTAAAAAGACAATTTCTAACAAAGTATAAATAATAGGAAACTTGATTATCTTTGGCATTAAAAAAAGACATCTCACAAAAACCTACATTATATAATAAATTTTATTATGTATCATCGACTAAGTGTTCAGAAGGTTTTCCCAGAAAGTCAGAAACAAGTCAAAGATATCCTTTATCATAGCTATTATTAATACTATGCTAGCGGTTCTAGCCAATAAAGCAATGGAGATATAGCAAAAAAAAACAGAGAGAAAATTATCATTATGTCTTCATGGTATGGTGTCTATAAAATCTAAGAGATCCGTCAGAACTAATAAAACTATTCAACAGTTAAATCATATAAAACTGCCTTCAAAAATCAATAGCATTCCCAACAACCCAGTATTTACACAGGACTTGAAAAAAAATCCAATTTACCAATAAAAATAATTGGAAGCCTAAGTGTAAATAAAACAAAACATTTGTAAAAATTTTTTTGCTAAGGAAATTTCAAAACTTGATTGAAGAACATATAAGAAGGTCTTAATAAATGGACAGGTGAACTGTGCTTATGAACAGGAAGATTCAATATGGTAAAGATGGCAATCCTCCCCCAAATGCATCTATAATTTCAATGCAATTCCAATATAAATCCTAACATGGTTTACCATAAACCTTTATAAACATTTTAAAATTTATTTGGCAGAACAAAAGCCCAAAAATATTTGATACATCTCTGAAAAAGAATAACAAGAAAGGGTTGCTTATTCTACCGGGTATCAGAGTTTATTATGAAGCTAATTAAGTAAAACTGGTTTTGGCTGAGTCATAGATAAAAGCTCAGGTGAACACATTAAAATCCCAGAAACAAATCACTGCATATATGAACCTGTCATTTAGTAGAACTGGCGTTACAGTTGAAAGGATGAACTAGGCTGGGTGCGGTGGCTCACGCCTGTAATCCCAACACTTTGGGAGGCTGAGGTGGGTGGATCATGAAGTCAGGAGATCAAGACCATCCTGGCTAACATGGTGAAACCCCATCTCTACTAAAAATACAAAAACTTAGCCAGGCATAGTGGCGGATGCCTGTAGTCCCAGCTACTCGGGAGGCTGAGGCAGGAGAAAGGCATGAACCTGGGAGGTGGAGCTTGCAGTGAGCCAAGATTGCTCCACTGCAATCCAGCCTGGGTGACAGAGCAAGACTCCCTCAAAAAAAAAAAAAAAAAGAAAAGAAAAGAAAGTATGAACTATTTAATGAAAGATGCTGGGATAGCTAGGCTTCATATGGAAAGAAAATTAGACCCCTACCTCACATGAAAAACAAAAAGAAACTTCATGTAGCTTAAAGACTTAAACATGACAAAAAAAATTGCAACAACTAGAATATAGGGAATATCTTTAAGATATTACAATAGGGGAAAAAATGACAAATGAGACAGTAGTAATGCTAAAAGACAAACTGTAGGCTAAAACCGTATATGTGTAGTACATACAACAGGAGAAGGATGGTTAACCCAAATATGCAAAAACAAAAACCAAAAAACGTTTGTTAGTAACAAAAACAGACAAAAACACCCACTAGCAAAGGGCCCAAGAGCAATTCACTAGCAAATATCTAAGATGATACTCAACTTCACCAGTAGTAATAAGGCAAATTAAAAATAAAATACCAATGAGATTTCATTTCACTCTTATAAGTTTGGAAAAAATTAAACTATCTCTCAGTAATAACTGCTGTTGAGAATGCAGAGAAACAAACTCTTAAATATTGCGCTAGGAGCATGAACCGGTTCAATCATATCTGGAAGCCCATATCCTACAAACCAGCATTTCTACCTTGAGGTTTGTACTTTAGAGAATTTCTTGCACCTGTCTATAAGAAGGAAATGGATAAACTATAATACTATAGAATACCATATAGCAATGAAAAGAAATGAACTGGCTCAGACTATGTAGACCTACATGAATAGTTATCAAAAAAAAAAGTTAAGTGAAAAAAAAAATCAAGTTAAAGAATGATGGGTACACGATGCTGTCACTGAAACCAAACGGGGTCTGTTTGCCCACGTGCAGTGGAAAGCCAATACCAAAGCACTGGGTTTTTGCTGTGAGAAAGGTTTATCGCAAGTCCACTGGCCACATGAGAGGAGGAAATGCTCAAATCTGTCTCCTTGAGCTGGGGGTGGGTCAGATTTTAAAATGGGTAATAAGGCATGACCTGGTTGAATCAGGCCGTGAGGTGAGGCCAGGCCCATGCTCTGGCTGGATCCTGCCATGTGGTGTCTGCTGCTTCTTAATTCAGCCCTGCTCCTCCATCCCAGCATTTAGGTTCTCTGTGTGGTTGCGCATTTGTTTTATCGGCATGCTCAGATTATGTACCCTTTAACCTGGGGGTCGATGGCAACTGAAAAACAACTCACAACTTTGTCACATAAAAGTTGAACCAGTTGGTCTGATGTGATTACAATGTCATTCATGGACAAAAATTAAAATACATACAAATACCACATATTTCCCTGGTTTTAGAGGTGTGTGTGTACACATATATAAAAGGAAACAGTGGAAATGGAAGATTGCACACTAAATTCATGACAATGGTTGCATCTATGAGGCAGGGAGGGTTGTGAATTATAGGTAAGGACGCTTAATAAAGGGAATTTGACTATAATCCTATTAGTTTTTTAAAAAAATGAATCAAATACAAAAACGATAACAACTGTCAATACTGGGTTGATAATATTTGCATCTTTGTCTTATTATTCTTTTGTTTTTCTGTGTAATTTAAAATTTTACCAAACTTAAAATTATAATTGAAACAAAAACCGACAACTCCAATCTAACCATGAGAAAATATCAGAAAAATATCAGCTTAAGGAAAGTCTACAAAACACCTGACCAGTACTCCCTGAAACTGTCGAGGTCAAGAAAAACAAGACTGAGAAACTGTCACAGCCAAGATAGGCCTACGGAGATATGATAATTAAATAAAATATGATATCTTGGATCCGATCTTGGAATAGAAAAAAGAGCAATGGATAATAATTCAGGAAATCTGAATGAGGTATGGATTTTTGATAACAATAACATAAATAGTAGTACATTAACTGTTACAAAGGCACCGTACTAATGTAAGACATTAATAATAGGGAAAACTGGGTGTAGGGTATATGCGAATTCTTTGTCCTATCTTTGTAACTTTTCTTTAAATCAAAAATTATTGTAAGATAAAAAAGTGTATGTAAAAAACAGAATAGGTATAGTATTCTTCCAATTTTGTGTGAGTGTATGTGAGGGTACACAAAAAGACAAGCAGAATATTTCTCAAAAATATCAATATTAGGTCTACATGGTGGAAGTACGGGTAGCTTTCGTTTCTCTTTCATTCTTTTATTTTTCAAATTCCTGCCTTCTAATATACGACAAATGTGATATACTGATACATTTTCGCTATCAGAAACATTATCCAGACCTTGGCACTGTTTCTATCAGCACACGGGAATTATGGGTCCCATTGTCCTAACACTCCTTTCCTATATTTGCCTGGGATGCTTGCTAAAACTGCAAAACTCTAAGTTCTATACTAAGAATTTCCAGGGAAGAAGCTTGAGAATTTATTTTTTAACAGGCCTCCAAGTGATTTGTGTGTGTGTGTCTGGTGGCTGTTCAGATAAGTTTAGGAAACTGACTCAGCTAATTCTCACTTAAAGTTCAGCTCAGTATTGGCTCTGCTGTCAAGCCTTCTCTGTCCATCTCAGGCACTTAGAATCTCCTTTCCCTCTGTCCTCCCTGTACCACACACAACTCCATTCCTGCTCTTCTAACAATGCAGCATAGTTTTTTCTACATTTTTCTCTCTGGCTGTTTTGCATATCTTTGTGATCTCATTGAACAATAGCACCTGGTAAGCTGTGAATATCCATTATTTAGATAAATGCATGGAAGCTTAGATAGTCAGATGGGCTGCTTTTAAATAAATGGGGGTGATTCTAAGAATTTCATCAGCATCCATCTTCAAGCCCCTCAATAAGGGCATCCCTGGTTGCTTTACAATGGGTGGCATCAGCCTCTTTTATTATCTCTTTAGAATGAAGCATAGGAATATTCAATTTATTCCAAAATATATTGCTTTAGGCTTGGATAATGGTCAGAAAAACTGGAAGTGTAAATATATATTTGAATCATCTGGGAATCTATTGAAACCCAAACTTGCATTTGATGAGTAGTGCTTACCCTGGGCCAACCCACTCAGTGCTTGAGCTGTGCTATCTAAGATGGAGGCTCTAATCACATGTGGCCTTTGAAGGCTACATTTAAAGTAATTGAAATACATCCAGTTCCTCAGTCATACATTTCAAGTACTCAAAGGCCACATGTAGTGGCTACTGTATTGGAAAGTGCAGACAGAACATTTCCATCATCACAGAAGTTCTATAGGAGAGTGCTGAGCTAGATGATTCCTCTTTATCCTTTGAATCAGATAGTTCTCTTATTTAAGGCTTCCCTCATCCCTCCAATCCATGTTCTGTTTGGTTCACAGTGACAGAAATGTCCTGGGCACCGGGGATTCAGAGATGAAGAAAATGTCATTGCTGCCCTGGAACGGCTTAAAGCAGGGACTCTCAACCGCGATGATTTTGCTGCCTTGGGGACATTTGGCAAAGACTTTTTATTGCCATTAACAGTGTAGGGTGTGTGTGTGTGTGTGTGTGTGTCCGTGTGTGTTGTGTGTGTGTTGTGTGTATCTGGTGTGTGTGTGTGTATTACTGGCACACAGAGGGCAGGGATCCTGGGTAGAGGTCAGGGATAATGCACAAGACGGCTACCCCTTCCTACCATCAAAACTTTGACCCAAAATGTCAATAATGCCAAAGCTGAGAAACCCTGGCTTGAAGCCTTGTTGGGGAAAGAGACACAAGAACAGAAAGTACCAATGTGATGTGGAAAGTGAGCAGAGAGCGGGAGAGCACAGCCGTGGTACTGGGAGGATTCCCAAGCTGTGTCTGGAAGGAGCATGGCTAGTCACTCCTTCTATGATCTAATAACGCTTTGCCCATTCCTCTCTACAACATCTAACGCTGTGATATATTTTAACCATCAGTTTATACACACTTCTGTCCTGTGAGACTGTGAATTCTTCAAGAGCAGGTACTGTGTTTAATGAAGTGTGCCCAGGACTTTGCTCAGTGACTGGATGACACAGTAGGAGTACAAGAAAGTTTGCATGGGTGAACCATGATAGGTGGACATCATCTCTCTCACCTCTTCCCAAATCAAGGTTGAAGTACATCTTCATAAATCCTCACATGAATTATTTTGCTACCTCTTGAAGCATTTTCTAAAACACGGTGCAGCAATCTGTTGAGTGAATTTGTCACCAGAGCTTATGTTTTCTGAAAGAACCCTATCCTCAGGTAGTTGTTCCTAAGAGGTGAGTTGTGGATTTAGTTCACATACCTTCGTGGCTTAAAATGCTCCACATACCTCTCTCCCAACAGCATCAATTCACCATGCAGTACAATATCAAGTCAGAACAGCCAATATTGAAAAGAGTGATAGTTTCCTCTCATGACACAATGCACTTGGAGCCAGGGGACAGGGAGACAATAACCACAAAGAGAAGCGATGACAACCCTAGTTTAATATAGTAGTTCCTTTGGAATTTTATAGACTTACCCGTTAATCTGTAGAATTTTGAAAAAATTCCTTAAGTGATGTGAGCAAATAACACTTTACCTTGGGTTGGCCTTTTCCTTTCCCTTGAGGATTACACAAATATGTCAATGTTGGAAATGATCCTTTGGCTTTGAACTATGTGAAGACTGCAGAAGGACTGGTTGGTAAGCAACCACATCCTGGGGTGAGAATCACCCAGTTTATACCTCCCTGTACACACTTGCATAAAGCAACTATAAGACACACGAGGGATCTGGAAGCCAGTTCCTCATAAGTAAGAATTGGTAAGAGCTCTTAAGCAGCATGTCTGAGGTTTAGTAACTCGCCCTGTCTGGGGCCATTTGTGTGTCTCACTTTCTTCTTAGCAGAACATGAGCATTACAGTCTGTGCTGGAACATTCCCTTCCTTCTTCCGGGCTTTTGATTACCCAGTCCTTCTTTACTTTCACTTCTTTCTCAAAGCAGCCCTTTCTCAGCCATTTCTAAAAAAGGGTTTGTGGGATGCTGCAGGGCTGTGTCTCTAAATTGGGCCCTGTGTGCCTATATCCTCATTCTCTGCAGCTGCTGAATTCCTTCTGTGGGATCAGCCTTCTTCTAAGCGCTGGGGTGATGGGAACATAGTTGTAAACCGATTTTGACAGGAAGCATCACTTCCGGCTGGAAGCAAGTCCCTGGTTTATGCAGCACATGGTACTAACTGTGGAACACTGTTAAACATGTCTCATTCCGCCCCTCCACTGTTCATCAAAAGGCCTTGCTGCTCAGTTGTGTACCAGATGATGTGGCATATGCACGTACTGGCCACTAATGACAAAGCCTGACACCATGCAGTGGACATCTCTTGGGACCCCATCCTCCCTTCTCTACATGATCACCATGGGTGGATTCCCAGCAGCCATGCTTGTAGCATGCATCCTGTCCTCTCTGGCTACAGACAACTACTCTACAGATGAGCAGACCGCCCAAGATTCCTTCTCTAAGAATTTAGAACTGGGAATGGAGGAGAGAAAGAGAGAGAGAGATACTGATTCTACCAGAGACAATGGGATGAGATGGCATGGTTGTTGGAACCATGGCTGTAACAGTAAAGCACAAATTGGAGAGCAAAGTTGGTTCACACCGAGAGCCAGTGATGAAGTCATAGGAATGCAGGTTTGCCTACGGCTTTCCTCACTCTAACTCCTGTCCTTCCGCAGGTCAGGCTGCATTCATATCATGGGTCTGCAACACATCGTTTCCTTAAAACCAATCCCCCTGATTTTGCTAAGGTGAGTCGGAACAAGTTGATTTGTTACACACACACACACACACACACACACACACACACACACACACACACACACACACACACACGAGACAGCCACGTAGGAAGTGCTCCCTGGCAGAACCTCCGACTGACCTGCACACTGGGAGGAATGCACGCTGGCGTGGAGCCTTGAGAGGTTCGCGTGGTTTGCAGAGGGGAGGAGCCTGCCGCCTTCTTCCTGGGTGGAACCTGGGATTCAGTTTGCCAGGCAGGAAGTGCACCAGCAGGACTCTGGCTTTCTGGAGAGTCTCTGTTTCTCCTTTTTTTTTTTTTCCCTTTTTGCCCCATACATACCATTTTTCTCACCCTTCAAAGTGTCTGCAAGCCTAATATTTCATGGATGTTTGACAAGGACCCCGTCTTTAGCTGAACTAAGGAGAAAGTCCTGCAACACATACATGGAGCTCAGCAAACGGAGGATGTAGTAGGTAGAATTTTTAAATGGCCTCTATGATTTATTTGCCTGGTATCCACATCTTTGTGTCATCCTCTCCCATTCAGTTGTGGGAGGGATATACAACTTGCTTCTGAAAAGTAGAATATAGTAAAGGTGAAGAAATCTTGCAGTTGACGTGAAGTTAATGAAAAGGGAGATATTCCTGGGTAGGCCTGACCTAATCAGGTGAGTTCTTGGAGACTGTCAAGTAAGAAGTAAGCCTAGAGTCAGAGACTTACTCTTTCCTGTTAGCCTTGAAGAGGCAAGATGCTTGAGTTCTACAGCTGCAAGGAAATCAATTCTGACAACAACCACATGTGCTTGGAAGAAGACCCCCCCCCCCAACCCCCCCATCCCGCCCCTCGCCTCCTCGAGCCTCAGATGGGATGCTTGACCCTCCCTGATTATAGTCTGTGAGACACTGAACCTGGACCTGGTCTATGGGAGCTGTTTTAAGTTTTAAGCTGTTAATTTTTGGTAATTTGTTATGCAGCAAATGGCTGTGTTGTTTTTTATTCTAACCCCCTCTTCCCACCTCTCTCCTTTAAATAACAACCAGCATTTCAGGTCTGAGCTGTCATGACTCCAATCTGCTTGTCAAGATGGACTCTAAGAGGCCAGGTTAGCTATATTTCTTCTTATTTTCCATCCTTCAGCCATGGCCTGAGCCTTTTCCTTCCCTGAAATCTAATGAGAATCACTCCTCAGCTGATTATCATGGACTAGATGGCTTGTCATTAAGAATACCTCAGCCACAGGCAGTGGTGAGAAGAGAAGTGGAGGAGGGGGGTGTTTAGGAAATATCTGGTCCTAAGGGCAGAAGCAGTTTTGAAGTTGTACCTGCTCTGACTCAAAACTCAAGTGTAAGACTTACTGATGTGATTCTCCTCATGTCTTCATGGACATAGGGCTCTCATGGGGAAATTAGGCAAAGATTCTGCTTTGGCAGAAGAACCGTGGCTCCCTGCCCACATCCCTTCATTCAGCTCCCTCCCCGATTGGCCAGAATCCACCAAGTTGTCAGCACCAGCCGGTCCCTGGCTATTCAGAATGTGTCTGGAAACCATGAAGGCTAGGAGGCGTGAGATCTGGGTGCTGGGGCTAGTGAGTCCTCTAGTAACCAACCCAATTGTAAAGAAGTAATAATATATGGCATCTGCATAATGGTCTACAGCTTCCAACTTGCTTTAAGCTCTATTTATCCTGTGGGTCTCTCAACAGCCCTGGAAGAAAAGCAGTTGTCATCATTCTTGTTTTACAGATGAAGAAATTGAGGTCCAGATAAGTTAAAGGACCTTCGTAAGATTACACAACTTATTAAGTGGCAGAACCACAGCTGGAAGCCAGGTCCTTCCTCACAGCAAGTCCTGGCTCATTCATTCCTTTTCCAAAGACTTGCTGAGCACCTTCTAGGTGCCAGATGCGGTGCCGGCTCCTGGGGACGTGGGAGTGAACAGGCCAGACATGGTCCTGAACCATCAAATAGACAACCACAGAAATAACAAGTGAGTTAAAATGAGATTATGAAGGAGAGACGCAGGTTTCTACAATGGTTTAGTAGAGGGATCTCTAACCAAGTTTGGAGAGTTGAGAAAGTCTCTATGAGGTAGTCACATTCATGTAAGCTAAGATCTGAAAGACAAAAGTTGTTATGCAGGAGAGTGGCAGCAGGGAGAGCATTCCAGATGCAGGGAATAGCTTGGCACTTTTGTGGAAGAGAAAAATCTGTTAACGTGATCGTAGGGTGGAAAAAAGGAGAAATGGAGCAAGATGAGGCTAGGGAGGCAGGCAGGGGCCACAAAAGGAACTGCTTAAAGCTCTGCTTAAAATTGTTTGGCACGATTTGAGGAGTAATGTGAAGCCTTGAAGGTTTTTAACCAGAAGAGTATCATACTTAGATTTGTATTTTTTAAATATCACACTGGCTGCTGTTTAGGAAAGATGCAGGAGGCAGAGGAAGATAAGGGTAGAAAGTGGGCGATAAATCAGGAGCTGCTGCAACAGTGCCAGCAAAGGATAATGGTGAATGTAATGGCAATGAGGATTTGGGGAACCAGGGGGGCCTCATGGCAGGTTGGATATGGTGGTGGTGAGGGAGGAGGGGTCACAGATTTCCATCCTCCCATGGGAGTTTGTTATCCCCCAGGCTAGGCTTCTTGTGTTTGCTTTCCTTCTTGCAGAACAAGGACAAAACCGGGCCCTTCTACACAGTAGCTGGAACACAAAGGAAGATCAGCCAAGTCTCAACATAATCTCATAAGAACTCTTCGAATATCCCTTGTGATGGATTCACACATCAGGAAAGCAGGTAAAATATTTCACCTTGATGGTCAGACTCTTTGAGGAAGACATCAAACTTTTCCCCAGAAAGGAAAAATAAATAACTTTTTAGACTATACAAAAGGGTCAATGTCATGTTACATAAGATGCTCAAACTCCTGTCTTGATGTTAACTCCACTGGTCTTACCATAGCTTCTGAACACCAAGACTGCTGCTGTTGACAGTGATAAGAGAATTACTTAGAATTAAAAAACAATTGTCCTTACATTTTCTCCTCAAAATTCTAGGGGAGAAACAGTTTCCAAGTAAGCAGAGCCAAGGCACTATTGAGAGTGGAAAGAAAGGAATTAAGTGGCATTTAGCTCCTGTCTGTTGAAGAATGGTGTAGTAGAAAATACTCAGGCTTTGGAATCTGAGCTGGGTTCAGATCCTGCTTCTCTCATTTATTAGCTGCATGTAGATGAGTATCTTAAATTGCTTTTACTGTGTCACCAATGACAATTTAAAAAACCTCTACCTCACAGGTTATTATAAAAAGTAAGACATGCATTCAAGGCTAGCATAGTACTTGGCACAGAGGAAAAACATTTAACAGGTGTGAGAGACAATGTTGTCAATATGCTATATGCAAGGAAAAATGTTTTTAGGTATTTTTTGACTCCTTGGTGCTGAATGGAAAATTCTTCACTGTTATTAGCAATAATGGAGAAGATAATTTCAGTTTGCAATTGGAGGCTCATAAAACAAGTAACTGGATTTTCAAAAAAGTTAAATATTTGTTGAATCTACAATGCACTCATCATTTTGTAAGGTGATGTGAGAGACTTAAAGAGGCGTTAAGATACAAACATAGAGACTAGTGGGTGAGACATAAAAGCAAAGACCTAGGAAGGAAGTTCATCTAGGAAGGAAGCTCCTTAGATCTAGCTTGGCTGAGTTGCAAGAGAGGCTGGAGAAGGTAAGTGCTCTCATAAACAAGAATTGCTGTCTGGCAGGGCTGGCAGGGTCTAAATGATAAGATCTACTCTTCCCCTGTCCAAATGCAACCCCTAAAAGCCAGTTCAGAATAAATAAGGAAGAATTTTTTTTTCTGAGCAATTAAGAGTTGTTATGAAGTGGGTCAGAATAAAATATGGCAGCTTTAGGCTGTGTGCGATTACTGCTCTGATATTTATCAGCAAAGCAGAAGTCATTTGTCCTATTCTAAAATAAATAACTTGGCCGGGCATGGTGGCTCACGTGTGTAATCCCAGCACTTTTGGAGGCCAAGGCAGGTGGATCACCTGAGGTCAGAAGTTCGAGACCAGCCTGGCCAACATGGTGAAACCCTGTCTCTACTAAAAATATAAAAATTAGCCAGGTGTGGTGGTGGGGATCTGTAATCCCAGCTACTCAGGAGGCTGAGGCATGAGAATCACTTAAACCAAGGAGGCGGACGTTGCAATGAGTCGAGATTGCGCCACTGCACTGCAACCTGGGTGACAGAGCAAGACTGTGTCTCAAAAAATAAATATATGAATAAATAAAATAAATAACTCATTGAGTTTTCAACAAGCAACCAAAAAATCAGCTTGAGAAATAGCTTCCAGACAAACTTAGCCTGAGTAGACCCACCCTGAGAGATTTAAGGACTCTACTGAGGCAGGAGAATAGGGCCTGGAGGCAGGGAACATAAAGCCAATCCACACAGACTTCCTAGAACTAAATCAAACGAAAGCACCTCAGCAATGACAGGAATGTGAATGGTTTTGTAACTGCCCTTCATCCTCTCCATTCATGCCATTTCCACTTTGTAACTTCACTTTCATCCTCTCTATTTACATAGATCACATACCAAGTAACATCCTCTCCATTGACAGTGGGGCACATTCTGAGTAAATGACTGTGACTTCACTTTATTTGCTTCATTTACACAGAATATTCACCAAGTAACCAATGGGAAACCTCTAGAGAATTGAAACCCCAGAAAATTCTTAAGTGGGGCTCTTGAGCCTCTATGATTGGGCTGCTCCCACACTGTGGCATGTACTTTTATTCTCAATAAATCCCTGCTTTTGCTTTCCTTGCTTCATTTGTGCATTTTTATCTAGTTCTTTGAGATGCCAGGAACCCGGACACCTTTGACTGGTAACATATATTTTGGCAAGCCAGCCTGGAGACAAGGTAGGCCCATAGTTTGGATTTATTTTTCTTTCCCCTTTTACATACAGGGACATCTTTTTTTCTCTCTTTTTCCTTTCCAACTTGGGACCCTCCGTGGTCAGTGCCTAAACACGGAGACAACTGCAAGTTTCCAGCCAGGGCCACCAGAGAGGGTGAAACTGAAAGGTTTCCTTGTGATGCGCCTGACCACCACTGCCCGGCTTGGGTGAGGGACATTTTCCTTGGTTTCGTTTTTCTGAGTCCTGTTCCTTTCTCCCTTTTACTGAGTTATTTTCCTTTTTCCTGTTTCGGTCTTTCAGCGACCGTTTCCTAGTAGCTCGCAGGTAATTGAGGACAGCTGGCCAGGGCCAGTCTCCAGTGCCTTCTGAAGGCCAAGGAACAAAAAGCGATGGTTGCCCTGCACAGAATTGGGAAAGACTCTTTTCTACCTCTCCGGTTAGAGTTCCTCATCCCAACATATGACGCAATTGCTGTGGCAGCTCATCCAGGGTGAACTCACACATGTTTCAGACAACCTAAACCTTCTTTCCTCATGCCAAATTCTTCCCTTCCCCCGCTCAGCCGTCTAAGAACAAGATAGAGGGTTCAGATATGTCATAAATTGTCCGTGAGAATTAAGGAGGGAAATTAACAAAGGGGATTTATGCAGGAACTGATGTGTAGATTTACTGCCCAAATTTAGAGAGTTAAAGGGTTGCTTTAAGTGGGATAGGAAATCCTCAAGGAAAAGTTCTCAGTAGGTCCTCTGTGGAGGAGGGAACCATTCCAAAGTGGTGCCTGCACCCATCTAAGGTTGGAGACGTGCAACAGACTAAGTCAGGCCCTAAAGGAGGAAAGCCCCCATGGAGCCCAGGCTGGGCCATAATTTTTCCAGGGGAATGCCCCGGGTAAAATTTGGGTCACCTAATAAACCCTCTGCTTTTCAAAATCCTCTTCTCTTTTCCAGACCACTATAGGCAACTTCCCATCTATTGTAGCTGGTGTCACTGTGGACAACTTCCTATCTATTCCACCGGATTCACTGCCTGGCTACATCCTCCACCACTGGGATGAATTTGACCCTGACAACCTAAAGAAAAGGCGTATGATTTTTTACCTGCAATACTGTGTGACCCAATTATGAGCTGCCCAATCTGGAACAATGGGCAGTCAATAGTAGCCTTAATTATGATACCATCCTGTATCTAGACCTATTTTGCAAGAGGCAGGGCAAATGGTCAGAAGTTCCATATGTACAGGCCTTCATGACCCGATACAAAGACCTAAGAATCTAGGAAACTCCCAGAACCCATCCCCTGAAGGAAAGTTCCGGCGCAGAACTAGATATTATAGAGGGACCCCCTTTTACAGGGGATACCTGTATCTCAGAGTGAGCAGCAACTGGCCCCCGGTTGAGTGAAGCAGCACTTCAACCCTCGCCAAGTGCTCCCGAGGCTGAAACCCAGGAGCAAACATGGGGAACCCTACTAAGTTCCCCTCACACTCGGAGGGGAACACCATATTCAACTCTCCCTCCAGCCCTGCTGCCTCTCAGGGAAATCGCAGGGGCGGAGGGGTCAATCCTAGTGTGGGTCCTCTTCTCTATAACTGATATACAACCATGTAAGGAAAAGCTAGGGAGCTATCCTGAGGATTCCGGGAAGTTTGCAGATGGGTTCCAAACTTTGACCTTAGCCTTTGATTTCTCATAGAGAGAGGTTCAATTCATTCTAGCAACCTGTTGCACCTCCTTGGAAAAGGAACGAGTCTTTGAGGCTGCCCTCTGAGAAGTGGATGAATTATTCACCCCAAACCCTCAGGGCAGTCACCCAGGCTCAGCCACAGTTCCCACTAGGGATCCTAATTGAGACTACGAAACCCCTGCAGGAAGGAACAACTGGGCTAAATTTCTTGAGGCTCTTGGAGGAATGAGAAAGGGAATAAGGCAGTAAACTATGATAAAGTAAGGCAGATTACACAAGGCAGGGAGGAAAACCTAGCTGTGTTTTATGGCAGGCTGGGGAAGCCTTTAAAAAATATACTAATCTGGACCCTTCCTCTCCTGAAGGCAAGATATTAACGGCACAATGTTTCGTTAGCCAATCCACACCAGACATTAGACGTAAGCTCCAAAAGCTACACATGGGGCCACAAACTAACCAAAATCAGCTTCTTGATACTGCCTTCATGGTGTATAACAATTGTGACCTGGAGGAAGGAGAAGGGAAACAGAGTAAAGAAAAATGGCAAGCCAAAATTATGTTAGCCATCATTGGTGATGCCCTAAATGCACAAAGATTGTCCAAGGGAAACTCAAAGGGCCATAAGGTAAATGCTAGCAAATGCTCTTGCTTCAAATGCAAGAAAAGCGGGATTGGGCACAGGAATGCACTAAGTCCCCGCCAGTCCCCTGCCGTCAATGCGAAAGCACCAGTTGTGACCCCTGGCACTGGAGAATTGACTGCCCTTGCTCCCACTAAGATGCTCAGTCAGTCAAAACTCTGGTAGTACACAAGGAGGAATCAGATGAAGACTGAAGGGGCCCAGGGCCTTCCTCACTGCCCCGTCTAGGAACATTGTAATTACTACCGAGGAACCCTGGGTAACTCTGGACATCATGGGCATACATATTCAGTTTTTATATGATACCGAGGTGAATTGCTCTGTACTAACAGCTTATGCAGGAAAACTTTCCTCCCGGTCCATGAGTGATATGGGATGGAAGGGAAACCACAAACAAGATTCTTACTCCTTCTCTGGTTTGTCAATTTGAGAAACAAATCTTCCAACAGGATTTTTAGTAGTACCACGCTGCCCAATCCCCCTATTGGGAAGAGATATTATGGTGAAAATAGTGACACTACTATAATTTAAACATCACCCAGTGTAATTGCTAATAGTAAGAAATAAGGCAATGTCCCAGACCATGTCAATAAACAGGTTAACCCGCTGGCATGGTGTACTGGAAAACCAGGGAAGGCTAAAACAGCAGTGCTAGTCAAAATACAGCTTAAAGACCCCAGCTATTTTCTCAATCGAAAACAATACCCAGTTGAGCAGGAAGCAAGCAAAGGTCTAGCACCCATAGTTGAGATATTACTTACCCATGGGCTCTTAAAACCCTGCAATTCTCTCTGCAATACCCCCATCCTACCTGTTCTAAAGCCTTTGCAGGAATACCAGCTAGTACAGAACCTCAGACTAATGAATGAGGCTGTTATCCCCGTCCACCCATTGGTGGCAGATCTATATGCCCTCCTGGCTCAGGTGCTGGGGTATGCAAAATGGTTCTTAGTCCTAGACCTTTCTTCTCCATTCCTCTGGCCCTGAGCCCCAATACCTTTTTGCTTTTGAATGGGAAAATCCTAATACCAGAGAAAAACAATACACTTGGACAGTGCTTCCTCAGGGCTTTTGGGATAGCTCCCACTTCTTTGCCCTAGCTTTAGAGAGGATCTGAGGGATTTCCAGTTAGAAAACGGAGGTATTCTTCAGTACAGGGATGACCTTGTGTGTAGCCCAACCCAGGAGGTTTCTGACCAAAATACTATAAAAACTTTGAATTTCCTGGCAGACAGAGGATACAAAGTGTCCAAAAAGAAGGCTCAGACTACCCTCCAATGGGTCCACTTTTTAGGATATGTCTTAACACCCGGAACCCAGCAAGTATCCCCAGAAGGAGTGCACGCTATATGTGGTTTGGCCACGTGCACTGGATGGCTGGGCTTTGGAGAATATGAGTACCAAATTCTGGGCTCATAGTAAAGCCCCTATATGAAGCAACAAGGGGGCCTGAAAATGAGCTAATGGAATGGACCCCGGAAATGAGGAAAGCCTTCACCAAGTTAAAACAGACTTTCACCCAGGCTCCCACTCTTGGTATCCTAGGCCGAATTAAGCCCTTCTCCTTGTATATAGCAGAGAAGAGGGACATAGCTGTGGGAGTACTAGCCCAGAAATTAGGATCAGAACCCAGACCAACTGCCTACTTTTCAAAAAAGTTGGACGGAGTGGCCTCAGAATGGCCAAGTTGCCTGAGGGCAAATCAGCCATTGCTATGTTAGTGGAGGAAGCCACTAAAATCACCCTAGGGCAACCACGGGAAGTTCTAACCCTCTATCAGGTAAGGTTAGTCTTAGAAATAAAGGTACACATCTGGATGATGGGAAAGGGTTAACTAAATACCAGCCCAGGCTCCTAGACAATCCAGATATAACTCTTAAAACCTGCAACACTTTAAATCCAGCTTCATTGCTGCCCACAGGCCCAATAACTGATCATTCCTGTGAGCAGGTCATTGCACATACATGTGTTAGCCAGCGTGATTTAAAAGACGAGGCTCTCCCAGATTCTGAGGATGACTGGTTCACAGACGGCAGTAGTTCCTTGTCGAATGGAGAGCGCAGAGCTGGATATGCAGCAGTAAATCATGACGCAATTATTGAAGCCCAGCCAGTGCACCCTGGCACATCAGCACAAAAGGCTACAATCATTGCTTTTACTCAAGCGTTATTGTTGGGACAAGAGAAAAAAGTTAACGTCTATACAGATTCTAAATATGCATTCCTTGCGGTTCATGCTCATGCCACAATCTGGAAAGAAAGGGGATTACTTATTAGCAAACACTCCCCTATAAAGCATGGGCCTGAAATTCTGCAGCTATTGAAGGCAATATACCTGCCAAAGGCCATAGCTGTCATTCATTGTAGGGGGCATCAAAGGGACTTAACCCCTACAGCACAAGGGAATGAAAAGGCTGACAGGGAAGCCAAAGCAGCAGCCCTCAGAGTGTAATCCCAACAGATCCTAGCACTGCTTCCTTTCTACAAGTCCCCAGTAGAACCCAAATACACACCACAGGAAGAACAGCTAATAAAAAAGCAAAGGGGACAAAAACAAGGATCCTGGTGACATATGGGGCCAAAAATATATCTCCCTCAGGCAGCCCAGTGGAAAGTTATAAAAGCCCTACATGACTCTTTCCATGTGGGGAGGGATGCAGCTCTGGCCATGGTAAACGAGTTCTTTACTGGGTCTAACTCAGCTTCAACGGCTAAGCAGGTCTGCCAAGCCTGCTCACTGTGTGCATTTAACAATCCAGGGAACAAAAATGCCCCCTCTAATAAAACCAGTCCAAAGAAGGGGAACTTATCCATGGGAAGACTGGCAGTTAGACATCAGTCATATGCCAGCTTGCAGAGGATACAAGCTTTTGTTAATACTAATAGATACTTTAACTGGTTGGGTCAAAGGTTACCCCACCAAAACAGAAAAGGCTAATGAGGTTCTAAGGTCCTCTTAAATAATTCCCCCATTTGGGTTACCTCAGAGTCTCCAAAGTGATAATGGCCCATTCTTTATCTCCCAAATAACTCAAGGGGTTGCTAAGGCTCTTGGAATAAAATACTATTTACATTCAGCCCGGAGGCCTCAATCCTCTGGAAAAGTGGAAAGGGCTAGCCAAACTCTAAAATAAGCACTAGCTAAACTGTGTCAGGAAACACCAGAAACTTGGGTTAGCTTATTGCTCACAGCCCTTTTAAGAATTTGTAATACCCCTAGCTTAAATATTAATGTAAGCCCATACAAAATGTTATACAGAAGGCCGTTCTTAACTAATCATTTAATTATTGACCCAGAAGGAGTTGGTTTAATTAAATACCTAGTCAACCCAGAACAATTCCAGCAGGCTTTACAAGAGTTTGGAATTCAAAGGCTCCTCACATCTGGAACTAACCAGCAACCCCCAAATCAGGCCAGGAGATAAGGTACTTGTTAAAACATGGAAGGAAGGATCACCTGCCCAAAAATTACAACCCGAATAGAAGGGACCATTTTCAGTAATACTGGCCATGCCTTCTGTGGTCAAAGTACTAGGATCAAGCCACCAATACCAGAAGCTCCAGACCAGGAAACTGAAGTTCCCATCAGCCAGTACACCTGTGAACCTGTGGCGGCCCTGAAGTACCTGTTTAAAAGACAGCCAAAAGATAAGTAAATGCCTACCAACTTTCTTTGGTGTCTTTGCTGCATAGTTACTATGGGCTGGAAAATAGTAGCCATTTTTATCTTTAAAATTTAATTGCCTTCTTCCAAATAGATAAAAATCACTTCCTTTATCATAATTAAACAGAATTTTAAAAATACCTTTCTATGACAGATATTCCTGATGGCATAGGTATCTACCCCAAGGTTCCCATTAAATCTTTTTTTTTTTTTTTTTTTTGAGACGGAGTCTCGCTCTGTCGCCCGGGCTGGAGTGCAGTGGCCGGATCTCAGCTCACTGCAAGCTCCGCCTCCCGGGGTTACCGCCATTCTCCTGCCTCAGCCTCCCTCCCATTAAATCTTTTAACCTAAAGTATTTCCTCTCACATAGAGATCATTGAGCTATGTGACAAGGGTGCCAGCCGCTCCAGGTGAAGACACCACCCCGGATCATCAAGGATCTTCCCTACCTTCACTAAACAGATCAGGGCGAAAGTTGTGTGATCCCCAATAGGTAGGGACTACGCCCCAAGTCAGCAGGAAGCAGTTACAGAAGAAAGGCCATTGGTCCCTCTGCTTCCCATAAAGATTTATGGGGATCACAGCTTTCAGCGGGGAGATGAGGCAGGAGAATAGGACATGGAGGCAGGGTACATAAGGCCAATCCACATAAGGCCAATCCACGCTGACTTCCTAGAACTGAATTAAATGAAAGCACCTCAGCAATGTCATGAATGTGAATGACTTTGTAACTTCATCCTCTCCATTCATGCCATTTGTAACTTCACTTTCATCCTCTCCATTTAGAGAGATCACACACCAAGTAACATCCTTTCCATTTACAGTAGGGTGCATTCCGAGTCAATGACTGTGACTTCATTTCGTTCTCCTCATTTACATAGAATATTCGCCAAGTAACCAATGGGAAACCTGTAGAGTATTGAAACCCCAGAAAATTCTGTAAATGGGGCTCTTGAGCCTCTACACTCGGGTCACTCCCACACTGTGGCATGTACTTTCATTCTCAATAAATCCCTGCTTTTGCTTTCCTTGTTTCGTTTGTGTGTTTTGTCCAATTCTTTGAGACGCCAAGAACCTGGACACCTTCTACCAGTAACACTACCAATTTTCGATTCCATTAAAGGTCACAGGTATTTTCTGAACATTTACCCTGTACCAGTCTCGCAGGGTCCAAACTCCTGTTAAAGATCTTGTGGGCTAATGGAGGGGACAGGTATGTGAACGAGCAAATTATGAAATAGCGTGCAGAGTACAGCAGTAGAGATGTATTCTAGGATCAGAGGTCACACAGAGGAGGGGTGACTGATTAACTGTGCCGGGAGACCAGGAGGGAAATGTCTGAGGTGGGTTTGAGGTGCGAACAGTAGGGTTCAACAGAAGGATGAGGGAAGTGTGAAACAGTGCTCAGGGAATCATAAGTGGTTGGAACTCTAAACAGTCCTCACCCGGCTCACAGCAGGAGAGAGCCACAGGCAACCTTTCATGATTTATTTCTGATTTGCAGTGCATGGGACATACTGTCCCAAATTCCCCCTTGCCATTATTCAGTGAGTCTACTTTTAGCTAGTTTTGATCCTTGTTCAAAAACAGTACATATTTTAGGTTGTTGCTCTTCGTTTATACTTGAATGGGGATAAATTCTATGTGCTTTATCAGGAGCTTTAGATATTTAAAGAGCAAGACAGTCTGAGTGCCCAGCGAGAAAGTCTGGTTATGTTCAGCTCCTCGGTCTCCCTCATTCTGGTTAGCGTCAAACCCTTGGCTCAATAAGGCCAGCTACTAATCACTTACATACTTGAAAATTTACAGATATCTTGTTTTTAATGATGTTAACTTTGGTGTATTTGTTGTCAATTACATCTTATTTTTCTAGGATAATTAGTAAGAACTTAAGGCAAATATCAAGATGAATTGGCTAGTCTTAGTATTAGCCAGAAGTTGGTCTTTATAATCTTTTTCTTTATTTTCGGATACAGTATTCTGAGAAAGACAAAGAAAAAAACTTTGTCTTATTCCCTCTTTAAAAAAAAAAAAAAAAAAAAACTTACCTGGAAATGCATGAATTGTGCAGCAGTTCCTCCTTGGCTCAGCCCCAGATACCCAGAGAAGATTGTATGCCTGTCTCTATTAATTGCTTATGTTGTATGTGGGTTCCCAGGCCATTCTCAGCCATGTGCATACATGTTTTGTGCCTTGCCAGGTATTGTGTGCTATTGTTCTTGGCAAAATACTGTGTGCCTTTATTGTCCTCCCCAGAGGCAGAAAAGACAGAATCGCTAGAAGTCAGTTTGGCGATTCTATTACTCCACGTAATTGTGGAAGGTTCTGGGAACTGGAAAAGTATGTAATCAAGGTAGCACTTCCATAAGATATTCAAAGGAAATCAAATATTGAAATTCCTGGGAGAAAGGAGCCTTGAGAAGCTTGAAATCTCAGCAAGTTTGAGCATGTGAGAAGTAGCTACTAGCAATGTTGCCAGCTTCTGAGAGGCCTCAGGGAGGAGACTGTAAACAGGCTGTGGGGGTCTCTGGAGAAGGTCATGCATTTAGCTAATTATAAGTGAACTAGAACATGCATGAGGTTTGATAGGAAGAATGCTGGGGTGTGAATGAAGCGAGTTGACTTTCAATAGAAGGTCAAGAGACTCAAGTTATTTATTGGGCCAAGGACAGTGAATGTTTGCTCTCAGCATTTGTGTGCTGAGGAAGAGGCAGCAGGAGCAGGTGGGGAGAAGCAGCTTTGCCTCTCAAGAACCAAAAGAAGGTGCCAGAAAGTGGGGCAGACCTCTGAGCTGGCACACAAACTCCAAAGTGGCTGCTGTTTATATCACAGAAGCCCATTTTAGGAGGAATTATCTCAAAATGATTATACTCTGAATCCCAAGGAGAGTCCTTTTGAGGGTCTTGGTTACATCAGAGGGAAAATCAAGGTCCCCCAAAAGGACACTTCTTGGGGTTCAGAGTATGGGCAAGGCTTAATTGGAAGATCTTTAATCTATAACTCAGCTCATATGGCCTGTGCTCACCCAGGGATCCCCAGTGATAGGCAGAAGATGGGGGCTGGTTGCGGGGAGGTATCCATTATGACATCTACTCCTCTAGATTGGAGTTGCTGAGTTTGGAGAAGCTGCAACCATTATTTAGAACTTTTGGAGATATCACTGGAATACTAATGAAGAAGGCAAAGGAAATTCCCTTAGGATAATTTCAGGGGTGTCTGTGAAGAACATAAACAATATAATAGAAAGAGAATAGAGTGATAACATTTGAACTGAGAATTTTTTTTAGTATATAATAGAAGAACATTTGCATAATATCTCTGGAGATTGGAGAGAGATGAAATGTGTCAAACAGAAGGAACTAGAAATGATATCAGCAGCCTTTCATCCCACTGTCCTCCCCTCTCTAGACCATCTTCCATTTGGCTGTCCAAGTGATAGCGCTAAAATACAAACCTGGCCATGCCACTTCCTACATAAAGCCATTCAGAAACTCTAGTTACTTCCATTCAGGAAAAAATTCACCCACTTAGCACAGCCTGTAGGACCTCACTGATGTTATCCCTGCCTTCTCCAGCTTCAACTCTGCGCTCATTACCCACTCCCTGACTCCCTCCCCTGACCCTATGACCCTTGACTCTGGTCCTACTGAACTGTTTACCTATAAAGAACATGTTCTTTAAAGACTGTACATTTGCACATACTGTTCCCTTGACCTGGAATACTTTTTTTTAAGTTTTTCTTTCTTAAGTCATCAAGACTAAATCTAAGGGCCTTCTGGGAAGACCCACGCAAGCAGAATTAATTATTACACCCCTCCTTTCCCTACCTGCTTCTTCATGCACTCACTGTAACCAACGTAGTTGGCCCTTATTAGCATTTGTAGGTTTAAATTCCAAATATTGTCAAGCAAATGGAACATCCATTACATATAAAAATTTGCTAATTTTGCAGGACTCCAGTTTGGATTACATCTGCTGGGAGGTAGGTTTCTAGGAAGTGTTCAATAGCTGTTGAGGGAACCTAGTCAACCATCCAGCATCTGCCTCTCAGTGTGATTTGTCCTCTGTGCTTGTGGTCATGTGGGCAGTAATCTCATTGAGGGATGAAACACTTGGTTTACCCCGACAATGTCACCTAATTAACGCTGCAGAAATATTTTCTCATTTAACCCCCACAAAATTCCTATGAGTGCTTATTACAATTCCCATTTTTAGAGGTAAGGAAATTGATGCTAAGAGATTATTTTTTCCTACATTTACACAGCTAGCAAGTGAAATTAGGAATCAAACACAGATTCTAACCTAACAGAATGAAATAGAGAATAAGAGAACTCAAGTAGCACTGGTGATTTTGGAAGTTGGTGAAAAGGGATAAAGACTATGAAGACATTTTAAAAATGTGATCACTCTTAGCTTTTAAAAGGTGTCAAACAAATTAAACAGTGGGGAAAATTGTTAGAGAAGAAGTTGCATATTCAGGAATTGTTGATGGTCTCATGACAAATTTTCTGGACACAGATCTTTAGGCACAGCCCTAAATGTTGAAAACCTATTCTACTATGGCCTCCCATCACTAAATTTGAAAAGCAATCCACAGACTCCACATCTTTGGGCAGAGTGGATCCCATTTCTTCCTTTTGTGTTTCTGGGCCACCATGGTTGCCTGGTTCTCCTCCTGCCTCGCTGGAGTCTCTTTCTCAGTCCCCTTTGCTGGTTCTTCCTTATCTCTTCAACCTCTACATGTCAAGCACTTAGGGCCTCCCTTGGTCTACTCTCTGTCTCTATACTCTTCTTTGATGATGTCTTATTCCAGTCTCCAGACTTAAATTTCCCCTATATGCTGACAATGTCCCTGAACTCCAAACAACAATAGCCATGTAGATCTAGCAGATATCCTCAAATGTGAAATGTCTCCAAAGTTCTATCTTCTCTTTCAAACCACATTTTCAGCTTTGCACAGCATAGTTGATGACAACTCTATCCTTCCAGTTGCTTAGAGAAAAACCCTGGAGTCTTCCTTAAATCCTTTCTTTCCCTTATGCCTCACATCCAATCTATCAGGAAGTTCTGTTAGCTCTAATTTCAACATCTCCATAGAATACAGCCACTTTTCACCATTGTGACCCTGGATCAAACAAACCTCATATCTCTCCTGGACTATACAAGCACATCCTAATTCATTTTCTTTTTTTCAACACTTGCCACAAACCCACAAACCCTACTGTCTATTCTCAAAACAGCAGCCAAAGTGGTGCTTTCAAAACATAGATCATGTCACTTCTTTGTTCAAAAACCTCTTAAGACTTCCATTGTTAAAAATCGCCATATTTCTCAGAGTAGAAACCAATGTCCTTACATCGACTTATAAGGCCCTATGTGATTTTTGCACCCCACCTCCTTGCCTTCTGATATATGATATATTATTTATTTAGTAGGCTCATCATCTCTCTTCTCTTCTACAAGAGAGCAAGGATTTGCTCTGTTTTATTTACTGTGTGTCTCCCACCTAGGAGACACTGGATACTCAAAAAGTATTTGCCTAACATTACAGTGGGATGTCGTGAAGTCTGGTCCTTAGAGTGTGTATATGATTCTGGGCTTCTATCACATGTGTTATGAATAAGGTGCAAGAAAATGTGAGAAGCAGTATCATTGTCACAGGCTTTTTTGTGATACTGGTTTCCCAAATGGAAAGTTCATTCTTAATGAAATTTTTTTTCAAATGTGACATCTTTCCAAATTAGTCAGAGAAAACAAACTGACCTAATGCCAATTTTACTATCAAATGTCAATAGAAAATCACCAGTCTGCTGCTTTAAATAGTGGGAGGAGTCAGTAATTGCCTGGGGACCCGAGGGATCAGCATTAGGTGGTAGTGACAACAGAGATTATCTGTCACCAAGGCTATTGATGAAAAACTAAATTCATCAAGATCTGAGTAAAAATTTCTAAGCCCTTTTCTCTTTTCTTCAAAATAATCAATTTTTCTTTATAGTGCTTTAGAGTTGGCCACAAGCAGAGGTGAGTTTTGTTTTACACGGTAAATATGTTCCCAAAAAAGCTGCAGATCAACATTCCATACATTCATGAATGTAGAATGCATGAGGAGAGCTTACTCTTCAAAGGACCCTGAGAGGGGGTTTAGGGGGCAAAGAGAGCTCCTGCTGTGTGCTGGGCCTTGCAGAGCCCCAGTTCTCCCATTTCTAAGGGAGCCTCCTCACCCATTCTGTAAAATGGGTTCATGGTATCTAACTCACAGCGTTATTGAGAAGATTATCTGGATATATATGAAAATGATGTATAAAGTATAAAGTGATGTCTAAATATTGGTCTATGACTAAGTAGAAAAACATTTTCATAAATCAAAATACCCCTCTGTAATAATGGGAGTAAATACGTAAATATGGGAAATAATCCTCCTATAATTTTTCCACCTTGGAAGTTTGGATTTTTCACATACCAAGCTGGGTCAGATTTCTGTTATCATTGTTGCACTCTTGTTCTTTAAACACTCTCGCAAAAAAACACTTGTACCCCCAAAGTTATTGAAATAATGTTTTAAGTGAACTTTAAAAAAGTAAATAAATAAAAATAATCACCCTATCAGCTATGAAAACTGAAACTGCCTAGTCAGTTCCTCATCTTGCCTCATTGGTCAATTCAAAGATCAGATCTTTCAGGTCAACAACTCCTTTGATGATTTTCTGAACCGCCCAAGGCCTTCACCAAAATGCTTAAGTAGACTGGAGTTATGAATTGAGGTATGCCCTCCAAAAAGATATGTTGAAGCCTAACCCTCAGTACTGGTAAGCGTGACCATATGGGAAATAAGGTCTTTGCAGATGTAATCAGGTTAAGATGAGATTATTAGGGTGGGTCCTAATCCAGTATGACTGGCATCCTTAAAAGAAGAGAAGAGACACAAACTCCAATATACACAGAAGGAAGACAATGTGAAGATGCATGGGGGAAACACCATGTGGTGACAGAGGCAGAGATGGGAGTGATATGTCCACAAGCCAAGGGATGCCGAGCATTGCTGACTACACTGGAAGCTAAGAGAAAGCATGGAACTGATTCTCAGCTAGAGCCATTTTAGAGAGCACAGCCTTGCTTTTAGACTTGCTTTTAGACCTTGATTCTAAACTTCTGCCTCCAGAAGCAAGAGAGAACAAATTCTGTGTTTAGCCACTCAGTTTGTAGGACTTTGTTACAGCAGCCCTAGTAAACTAGTATAACCAGTTAGCTATCCATGTGCACATTTGAGGCAGGCCTGTTTACTGTGATGGAGACTATGGCTTATGTCTCTACATTTGATCAGTGAACTGCTGAGTCCCCGGTCCTGGTGGAAGACCTATGTAACCTTGAAGTGAGCAGTTTGGGGTGAATGTTCCTGAGTTAGCAGGTTTCCATCTTCTTTTTATATAATAACTGACTAGCAGTTAACTCCCATATGGAAACAAGGTTTCTGTCTTGCTCTTCTAATCCTTTTGTTGTTGTTGTTTTCTTCTACCACTCTTACATTATTGTAAATGACTTAAAGAAATCAATTTGTTATTTTTGGTTTATTTTATAATAATTTAAATAATTTAGCATGATTTTATAATGATAAATTTGCATTAGTGAAAAAGTTAAAGATGTTTATCTCAACCTCAAAACATGCTGTCAGAGGAACAGTCAGAAAGCAACTTAGCAAACTTCTAGTCCAGTGGTCCACAATTAAGGCTATACGTTATAACTACATGGAGCCCTTTAAAAATACCATCACCTGGATCCCCCCACTCCCCGTGCTTCTGATTTGATTGATACAAGGTGGGGCTTTGGCTTTGGTGATTTTTTTTTAAATGCCCCAGATCATTGTAACTTGTAATCAGGATTGAGAACCAGAGAACTGGTCCAACCCTTTCATTTTACAGGAGAGAGTGTTGAGGCCAAGGGAGGTTAGTGACTTGTCCAGATCAAACAGCCAAGCTCCCTGCCACTGCATGTGCCATGCTGACCCCACAGTAACCTGCCCCTCCTTCCCCAGGATGACTCCTGGTCATGAGTCACAGCTTGGCTTAATTGTCCATGCTTCTGTGGAGCCTTTTCTCACCTACCAGCTCTTAGCCTCCCAGGACAGGTGGCAGCCCTTCCTCTGTCCCTGTAGCTTTCACAATGACTCCCTTTATCACACAGATTGATTTTTCAGGCTTTCTCTCCTCTAGACTGTGGACTCCTTTGGGGCAAGAAATAGCCATATGGAGAGAAACTAACGGGAACTTGTTCCAAAGTTCAACAAAGGAGGATTCCAAATCACTTCCAGTTTCCTAATTCATACGTAATTCATACTATCAGATTCATCTCTGCCTGTTACTAGTGTCTCTTGCTTTTTTGCTTACATTTATTTAAGAATGCTTATTGAACTTCTGATTATAAAAGTAATTCACACTCATGGTTGGGAATTTGGAAAACATTCACAATTACACAAGTAAAATAAAATTCCCACAGAATCACCACCTGAGGGCCTGTTATTGATGTGCTTCCTCAATTGATCAAGCATTTATTGAGTATCTATCATATGCCACTTGGTGTCAGAACACTATGTTCAAGCCAGCCCTCAACCTCAGTGGCTTCACTCTCTTTATTTGTAGCACAAGCTCCATGTTTGAAATTTTGCCCTCACAACAACCCCATATAGTAAGTATTATTCCCACATGAGCAAAAAGAGATTGCCTAGGTTTCTTAGCCTGCCGGGGGTGGTTCTGGGATTAGCACCTAGGTCAGGCTGATGCAAAGCCTGTGCCTGATCTGTTAAAGCTGTTGAATTACCAGGCTGTAAAGGCTTGGTCAGTTCAAAAGGTCAGATTCTGAGCTCTGATAGTCACCATAAAAACACATGGTTAAGAAAGAGTGAGCAGTGCTGTCATGGACAGCTGCACAGGTTGTGCATTGTCAATCCTGAGAGGCATCACTCACATTAAAGTCTACATGAATAGCTTCCCAGGAGCTGTGTAATACTATGGACTCAGGGATGAGGGTCTGCCCTGAGCCAAGGACTATGCCTCTGGGCTGAGCCTGGAACACCTGCAGGCTATGGAGCAACATGGAGGGTTAAATTGCCTCAGGAAGGCTGTGAAACCACGCTGTGCATTGAGCCACGGAACTGAAATGCCACATGCACACAGGCCTTCTGAAAACTTCTCTGAAATGCCAGGAGAGAAACAGAACAAGAGGGAGAGAGACAAAGGGTAAGCTCTGCAGAGCACTTCAAGGCCATTTACCTATCTCTTGGAAAAGCACTTTCTTTGAGAGGAATTGCTAGCTGCAGGATGAGGAAGACTCTGCTGGTGGTGGGGAGGAGGGGAGTGGTAGAGGATTACTCCTTGGGCCGGCCAGCCTGCAGCAATGGCTTCAAGGCCAAGTTGATAACTGCTTGGGAAACATCCACGCTAGTTCCTGGACATCCTGGGGTAAGTGAATAAAGCCAAAATAGCTTTCTTCCTAGCGGTGGGGCGGGGTGACCATATCCCCATAGAACTCTGGAGCAAGGAACAAAGGGCCCTTCTCATAACTCAGAAAAATCATCAGGAGAGAATTGTGAGGATATAAAATGAGAAAACTCCTCTGTAGGAGAGGCAGGATGCTGTTTTAATAATCAACATTGTCACCTTAACAAACCCTGGCATTTCTGCAGCGTTTGCAAAGCATTTTCATATGCATTTGATCTTCCCAAGCACTCTGTGAGATTGTTATTACCACCACTTTACTGATGAGGAAACTCAGGGTCAGCAGGACCTGCGATATGGCCCATATCTATCAAGTGTGGCAGCCAGGGCTCCTGATAACACATCTGAGCTCCCTTTGTAGGGGGAAACTTCGAAACTCACAGTGGGAAGATGTCCTGGGGCAGTCTTGGAAAGAATGGTTGGGAAGAAGGCCTGGAAAAGGACTGGTGACTCTCAGCTGGCTGCTCCATCTTTAGTCTTTCAGGGAATGGCCTCTTGAGCTTTTAAGATCTGACGGCTGCCCGCCCTCTAGAGTCATTACCATCTGTTCCCTCTTGTTTCTGACACTCTGGACTCCTCCAAGCTTAGCCATTATGAGCTGCTACTACTCTGCTTACCTGAAAGATTAACCTTCCAGGTCTTTCCCCTGGCTATTTCCTAGTCAGCAGTTGCCTCCTCCAGGAAGCCTGTCATAATCCCCATAATCCGGGTACCCCTTTTCTAATTTCCCATAGCTTCTTTTTACATACTTCTTTCAAAGCAATCATCAATTGGCTATTTGCTTAGCTGTCTTGGTAATCTTGTCAGTGCCTCCTCCAACATAGATTTACAATTAAATCATTCCACTTCTACTAGTAAAACGCTAGGCTGAGCCATCATCATCTCTCACCTGACGACAGCTTCACCTCAGCTCTCGCCCCCTTTAGCCCATCCTCCACGTGGCTGTCAGAAAGAGCTCTCTGGGTCTAAACTAGAGCATATCACTGTGCTGCTTCAAACCCTCCATTGCAGGCAGGAAAACTACAACTGGTGCACTGAATCTGGCCTGCCACATGTTTTCATAAAGTTTTATTGCAACACAGCCATGTCCATTTGTTTATGTATGGTCTGTGGCTGCTTTTGATGATAATGGCAAACTGAGTCATTGCCACAGAGACCATTTGTCCTGCAGAACCCAAAATATACCTGGCCCTTTACGGAAAAATGTGCTGACCCTTATTCTATTGGCTTCCCATCCGTTTTGGTGATCCACTGTTAGGTAACCAACCAACCCAAAGCACGCTTTCTTTTTACTTCTTCCTACCTGTCTCTCAAACTTGATTGATTCTGAGGCTGTCCTGAGGGTGCTACAGACTGAATGTTTATGTTCCTCCAAAATGTATATGTTGAAATTCTAACCCCTCCTAGTGATGGTATTAGGGGGTGAAGCTTTTGGGAGGTGATTCCCCATGAACGGGATAAGTATCCAGGAGGCCCCAGAGGGCATCCTTCCCCTTCTACTGTGTTGGGACACAGCCAGAAGACAGCCATCTATGAACCAGGAAGCAGGCCCTCTCCAGACACTAAATCAGCCAGTGCCTTGATTTTAGACTTCCTGCCCCCAGAACTGAAAAAACCAAGTTCTGTTGTTTACAAAGCACCCAGTCTATGGTATTCTGTTATAGCAGACTGGGAGAGTGGACCTAACTGCCTATGGTGTTGGGTGGTCCATAGGGTTTTGATGGTACTCTGTGATTGGGGTCTCCACACACTTCAGATACCTCTGTTAGTCCCAAGACCTCCCCAAGTGTTTGGATTTGTCCCAAGATGAGCTTGGCATGTAGCGTGGGGGCCCTTAAGGCTTATAAGGAGAGAGTTCCAGGTCCTAACAGTGAGTACCTCTGCTCACCAATGTTTGTTGAGTGAATGAATGAACACCAGGGTCAATCTCAGCCTCACCCTGGTCAGAGATTCTCTATCCTGAGCCCTGGTGTGAGATCCCAGCCTTTGGCCTGCTCCCACTCCTGCTTGGCCCTTCCTTTCCTGCCCCTGCCAGAGGTACCTGTCTGTCTCCTGTCTGTATTGCCCCTTGGACTGGGGAACAGTGAACTCTGCTGCTGGAAACCTTGAAAAAGGATACCACACACACATGTACATTGTAGAAGAAGAGAAGAAAATGGGTCAGATATCACCCCAGGCCCTTGCTCCAAAAGATGAACAGTTTCTTTCTCCTTCGAAAAATCTACTCAGTAAGGCATAAAGCAGAAGAAACCTGGCAATTCTATTTGAAATAGAATCCTCTTCCCAAATTACCATATTTCCAATTGGAACCACATCTTCCCTCCGGCCTCTGCCCCCTTGCTCTCTCTTCTGTGCAAAGCTGCAGTGGGGAAATGTGCTTCCACTGATTAAAAGGAGCCTGTGATGGGTCTGCCACCAGCAAGTTCTGAAGAGACACATCCAATTAAAACAGACAACATTTTCAAAGACCCTAGCCAGCATTTCATCTCCTCAGCACTTTCTCCAATATGTCAGTGTTACCTGTGGCAGTTCTTTTTTTCTGCCCACCCCCCTCAATATGAAATTTAGGTCAGTAACTGCATAATCCACACAAACAACCCTGGTTGCCTCCTCTCCCTCCTCCCACCTTGGAAGTTGTATGTTTGGAAATACGTAACTGGCCCAGTCATTTACCCCAGCAGATTTCAGGTTCTGGGGTGGGAACTCAAGTCTGGCAAAGCTGGGAGGCTGATGGCACCTGTGCACCTATGATGAGACAGAGACTAAAATTGATGATGTGATTCTAGAATGAAATTAAGACCAGCTCCCACCCAGGGAGCCAGCTGAGCCGTCTCACTGTAACATTAAACTCTATACCCTACCTTGCAAATCAACTGTGTGACCTGGGAGAGCCACCGACCCACTCAGGACCCAGGTTTTCATCCACGAGATGGGGTGAGCTGGCTGAACCTCTACGCCTCCCCTGCTGCTCTAGTGCCAATACTTCTCTGCTTCCACAGAGCCTTTTGGAGGCAAATACTCTTTCTCAGGGGTGATGGGGGTGCAGGTCACCCCACTAATCAGCTGAGTGTAAATCTGTGTCCACTTGTTTCTGGAGATGCCTTTGTGACACCTGGGCAACCCCATTTCCCAGAGAGAGAAATGCCACTTAGCCAAACTAGCAGAGGAGATTGGCTTCCTCCCTAAGCATTGCGCTTGCCATTGACACAGCACTGTTTTCTCAAATGGGAAAGTAAATTCTGTGCTGGGAAAAGTGAGAGACACAGCAGGCTGGCTGGAGCCAGTCCAGGGGAAGAGGACCTAGAAAATGTCTCCTGTCTCCTCATAATCCTCCTCCCTCAAGCAGACTTCTCCTACACAGAATTCCTGGCATTTGTCAGAGAAAAGCTTTTCACTCTACATTTTTTCCACAGTAAAAAATAAGAGAGAAAGACCTAGGAACAGCCAACCTAGTTCTGTCTAAAAGGTCATCTGACTGCAACTGCAGCCTGGAGAGGGCACACAGGGAGACACTGGGTTAGGCTACGGCCATTCATCATCTGTGGGGTCACAGTTGGCTACAGTGACACAGAGCAGAAGGGATCTTAGGTGTTATCCAGTCCAACCTTCCCAGTTCCCAGGTGAGAAAATGGGCCCAGACAAGGAAGGTGACTTGCCCTGTTCACACAAGTTACTGGGAAGAGGGTGGACCAGGTATTCCTGACTGGCAACTAAGGTACTCTCCATTATCTTACAGCCTCCATCCTATCCCTGTTTGAGAATGATTGCAATTCAACAGGTATTTATAGAGCACTTGCTTTGTTCCAGATACCATGTTTGTCATTGGGAATGGAGAAATGAATGATCCAGACTATGACCTCAAGAAATTCACTGTGTCCTAGGGGAGAGATTTACGTAGAGAAAGAAGTCTAGGTGAGCACGATAAACCCAGGCCAGGCCCCTCACCTGAGCTCCTGAGCAACTGCCCCTTCCTCAGTAGTTGCACTGGCTGCACTGAATTATGAGTTTATTCCACTCAACCCTGAGATCCTGGAAGACAAGGGCCGGCTTATTAATTTGTGCATCCACAATGCCCACAGCAGTGTTTAACACATGGATAGTGCTTAGTAAATATTTTTGAATAAATGAGTAAATATTTCACTTAAAACATACTAACTAGGGAAGTTATTTAACAGTCCTATGATTCAGTTTCTTTGTAGATAAAATAAAAATAAGTATTTTATTTTCCAACTCTCATGGACTAGCTTGAATTAGAATAACCATGTTGCTGAGGACTATAAAAGTAGGTGTGTATATATATATAATATGCACATATATAATATACATGCCTTTAAAATCATATACACATATTATTTGTATGTATATATGTTTTTAAATTAAATATACATACCTTTAAAATAATATATAGATAAATATTATTTTTAAAGTGTATTGGCAGGAAGGCAGTGATAACCTGAATTGTCAAAATCCCAAAGAGAAAGAAAACGTTACCCCAACATTTGGAACCAGTTTTTCCCCCATGATATGGTTTGGCTCTGTCCCCACCCAAATCTCATGTTGAATTGACATCCTCAATGTTGAGGAGGGGCCTGGTGGGAGATGACTGGATCATGGGGGTGGATTTCCCCCTTGCTCTTCTTGTGATTATGAGTGAGTTCTGATGAGATCTGGTTATTTTAAAGTGTGTAGCACTTCCCACTTCACTCTCTCTCTCCTGCTCTGCCATATGAAGACGTGCTTGCTTCACCTTCACCTTCCAACATGATTGTAAATTTCCTGAGGCCTCCCCAGAAGCAGAAGCCTGTACAGGCCACAGATCTATGAGCCAGTTAAATGTCTTTTTTTTTTTTTTTCTTTTTAAATAAATTACCTAGTCTCAGGTAGTTCTTTAAAGCAGTGCAAGAACAGACTGATACACCCCTCAAGATATTTTCTGACTTCTAAGAGGCAGCCAAGAGACCCAGAAACTGGGCAGCAAATGGTGGCTAAGGAGCTGAGAAGCTAAGCAGAGCTTTCACTAGTTATTTTTTGGAAGTTAAAAATTGGGATTAAGAGCCCACCAAGGTGGAGGGACACTGGTAAACACATGGAAGGTAACACTCAAGGAGTAATGATGAATTGGAAACAGGCTGGGCATCACAAAGACTAAAGCACAGATTCAAATCAGTTCAATTCCGGAGTTGATTGACTGACGTGTCTCGATCTGGACTGCCTTCAGAAGCAGAAGCAAATCCTCTCTGGAAAAACATAACATAATCCAGAGTCTTGAAAGGTTTCCACCATTTTCATGCAAAATTACTGGCATTCAATCTCAAATCATCAGACATACTAGAGACCAAGAAGAAAGGATGAAAACAAGAGAAAAATAGACAAGAGAAACAGACCAATAGAGGAGTCAGTTATTGGAATTATTAGACATAAATGTTAATATACAAAACAGGTATAACTATAGTACCTACTGATGGCAGTGATGACCCATCTGGAGTGGCTGCTATGAAGACACTGGCTGCAGCAGGGGAGGCACAGCAGGGGCTACATGCTCTATAGAGCCCATGGGAGATAGGAACAGGTGGGAGCCCTGTTCCCCTTTGGAGCTGGCTGGGTGGGAGCCCCACCCTGTTGGACATAGCTGCAGCCGCCCAGCCACAGCTGCAGACCTCGGCATCTCTGTGCTCTCAGGGGCTGGGAAGCCCCCTCAACCCTCACAGACTTGGAAGTGCCTGCTCCTGCTGCCTGGCCTCTCCCTGCTCCCAGTGCCTGTTCTAATTTCAGAGCAAAGTTGTGGCTGAGCCCAGGTGCTATTGTGACTCAGCTGGGTGTGCACGTGCTTGAGGCAGCACTGACATGCCAGCCCCCTACTGCCTTGGCCCCCACCAGACTTTGGGCACCAATGAGCATGGAAGGGAGGCCAAAGGCAGGGCTGAGGGTGGCTCGGAGCAGGCCTGCAGGAACCCCTCGGCACAAACAGCCTGCGTGCTGTGGACAACATGTTGTTGGTGGCAGGAGGCAGACAGGCTCCTGGGCAGAAAGAGGCATGCCCCATGTGATGCTCCATCTTCAAGCCAGGGATGACCTGAAACATGGGGGCTGGGCTGCCAGTTCCAGGTGGAGTTCGTGGCTGGGAACTCCATGATGTTTATGATGGTTTTTCTGGGCCTACTCATGGCTACCCATGGATCAGTTAGCATGCACTTGCTCCCTTCTGAAGCCCACAAAAACCCCAGGCTCAGCTGGACTCACAGAGATGTTGGGATGACGTGCCTGCAGATAGGAGCTAACCACTGCATGTCTCTTTTCAACTGAGAGCTGGACACTAGTCAGGACAACCTGCAGAAAGGAGCTACCCACTGCATATCCTGAGAGCTGTTCTGTTACTCAATGAAGCTTCTCTTTGCCTTGCTTACCCTCCAATTGTATGTATACCTCATTCTTCCTGGATGTGGGACAAGAACTCAGGACCTGCCAAATGGCAGGACTGAAGGAGCTGTAACACAAACAGGGCTGAAACACTCTCCCTGGCTCACCACATTGCAGGCAATGAAAAGGAAAGAAGAGCTGCAGCCCTTCGCGGAGCTCAGACCTAGGAGCTCCCTGAGCCAGGGCTATGACACCCTCTTTTGGGCTCTGCAGTCCCTGGTGTCTCCAAGCTTCCAGGCACCACTGTGTTCCCCTCATCCAGAAACGGGTGCCCACAGTAGAAGCTGCATGTGGTACATCTGGTCCAGCTGGAGCCTCACATAGGGCCAGCACCTGGGCCAGCACCTGGAGCTGCCTGCTTTGCCACAGCAGTCAAGCAGTCAGCATGCCCGGATGTGCACAGTGGCTGGACCCCACACTCACTCGCCCATGCACCCCTTGCCACTCTGCACATGGCTTGCCCTTGGCAGGTGTGGGATCAGGGCTGATAGCGTGAGCCAAGCATAGCCTGCCAGGCTGAGTGGGTGGAATGAACCCAGTGGGTGCAAGCAATACTCAGGCAGAAGGCACCACCAGCCACAGAGGTTTCCAGCTGGCAAAGCAACACCCCAAGGATCCTATGACATTACTAAATGTGTTAATATGTGTTTAATGCTAAGAATAATGCCTGGTGCATAGTAAATTGATATACGTGCTTGTTAAATATAAAAAATTATGTTGGAGTCATGTTCTGTTGGTGGAAAATATCGATCTCTTATTCAATGGACACTTATCGGGTCAGGTAGGTACTATGCTAGGTTCTATGAAGAAAAATAAGGGGAGGGTCCTGACTTCAAGATGCTCACAGTGGAATGAAGATAGAAATTTCTCAGCAAGGGAAGATCTTAAAAGGTTGTTCTAAAGAACAGAGAGAGAGTAACAATCAGAGGAGAAGTATATTGGGGAAATGGATATAGGTAAACAGAACAGACAGGTAAATAATATGGCAGATACTGTGGCCAAAGATATGGCCAGCTGGAGTCGAGTCTGATGTCTCATCAAAGCCTTTGGGCATTTGTTGGGATCATCTCCCATTCCTGGGGCAGCTAGGACAGTACCTCATTTTATATGGCAGAAAACAGAGGCCCAGAAAGGTTAAGGGATTCTCCCTGGGCCAAAAGAGATTTGGTGTTGAGGCCAGGACAGCCTCCTGACTGACAGCCAGTGCTCTTTCTCTTTCCTCATTATGGCACTGTTTCAGAATATGTGACTCCAGGCCAAGGTGAAGGAAGACACATATAGCAAGAATCTCTCCAGTAGTTTTCTTTAATCCTCCTTGGCAGTGTGAGTCTATATTGCCTTTTCTAAGACTCAGCTTTTAAAAGGATGTAGATTCTGATTACTTCCCAGCTGAGGGTCTGCAGGTATGAGAAACCCTGGCTGAGCCCCTGTACAGGCAGGAACCCCTCCAGGACATTGATGGGCAGCATGGCTTCATTCCAGGAGGCCAGGTGTTAGAGCCATTGACCATCTGTAGCTCGCTCAAGTTTTGTAGAATATGCCCACTGTCAGAGGGTCATGGGAATCACAGGCCCAGGTCCCCTGAGGTTTCCCCACTAGTTTGCTGCTTGGAGAAATGGCCAGATCATAACTGAAGATTTATTTCCTTTGGTTGGAAGGCTCCCATCTCTCCTGGCCCACGTGACCTTCCCTGTAGTTGTCTCCATGTGCTTTTGGCTTCTTTGCATGGAAAAAAAGGCTGTGCTTAAGAAGCTGTTCTCCAAGGGAATAGATAGGACAGCTCAGAACAGCATCATGGCCCCACCTGCCAGGATAAGAGCAGCATACCCCAGAATGGCATTCGTGGAACGGTAAGCCTATTTTAAGTAGATGCCTGCCATCTCTATGAATGCATGAGACAGTCTCCTTGCATGGGACCAATGCCAAGTCCTTTCAGGTAGTGAAATGTCAAGCACAGGCTGAGCTGGAGGAAGCTCTCCTGGGAGTGCAGGTGGAGGCGACTCCAGAGTGGGTGGCTGGAAAGGAAAAGTCATCCTGTCTCTATTTAAGACATGACAGCAATATGAGACGGAGGAACATGAGAAATACCATGGGAGGTCACACACGTGACACACTTATGCCCCACACTCTGACATTTGTTGCTAGGGACATGCTGGAGATGAAGTCATTACTCAAGTCAGCCTTGTTTTCTTCCTAAGCCATTGACGAAGGAGAAGAGTAAAGGGCTGGGAGCGTACTCCTGGCTTCAAATCCCAGCCTCCCTGCTCACCAGTGGGGTGATGTAAACCTTAACCTCTCTGAGTTTCAATATCCAACCTGTAAAGTGAGGATAATGATACCTGCCCTGACAACTTCAAAGGATTTTTTTGAGGGGCAAAAGAGCTTGAACTTTTGTGAAAAGGACTTGGTTAACTATAAACCAGTGATGTAGTCTCCAGATCTGCTGCCTGTTCACAAACAATGTTTCCAACTTACAGATGGGCCTGGGCCAGAATGTAAATCAATGGTCACAAACACACTTTAGTTCAGGGAACAGTGTTTTTATAGTAAGACTTTCTCATTTAAGGATGTAATGCTCGGGCAATTTCCTCATCTAATTGTGGATCTGTGCTTTGAATAGCACTGCTGTAAACACAATATACATGGACATCTCTTGCCTTAAATTCCCTTATCCCAGGTCCCCTGCTCTACCCTAACCATATCAGTCTATCCAACTGTTGAACACTTACTTATTTTTTAAGATACAGCTCAAGCATCTCCCAGGCAAGATCCCTGTAGCAGAACCAATTCCCTCCCGCTTGGGCCTCCACTGTGTGGCAATTATGAATGCAATATCTATCTCCCAATTAGGCTGTATTCTTGAGGTCATCTATGTGTTCAGAGACTGGCATAGAGGAGCTTCTCAATGTGTACTTGTCTAGTGAATGAAAGTTAAATTATACAAAGTATTGTGTCTGCTCTGCCTATTTCTCAGGTGGGTGCCATTAAGTCTGTTGGAGCCTGAACAGCTGCCAGGTGTGGTGATTAAGATGCAATCCTGCCTGAAGGCTGAGAAAGGAGCCAATAACCCTTTGAAATTTAAAGACTTTATGGAACTTGATTCATTCACCATAAAATTATTAGTTACAACCCTGTGGCAGGCTTGCCGTAAGGCACTGGGGATACAACTATGAATTCAATACAGTATCCGCTCTTCAGAACATGCAATACCCAGCCTACTTGTGTAGGCATATGCTTACAGGAGGTGGAGTAAGGCTGTCTGTGATACCTGGAAGTCCAGCATCATGTGTCCACCCCTTGATGTTGGGTTAGGCAAGCTCTTTGTAGGCTGAGGCGTTAATAATATGGAGTGGGTCAAAGTCTTGATTTCTGAAAAATCCCTCAGAGCCTCACTTGCAGTTGAGAAAAAGGATTGCTATTTAGATGACAGGAGAGAGAGGTTAGGATCAAGGAAGGGCAATCAAAAGACAGGGGTCCAGCAAGGGAGGGTTCAGCCTAGTTCTCAGGCCACAGTACCTTTCCCCCTGATCTTCCTGGCTACCCCTTGTCCTATCTCCAGATGCAGCTCTTGCATTTGGTCCCTCCTTCCTTTGGACCACCTCCATTTAGGAAGATGTTTAGTTTACATCATTCTAGCACTTACTCAGCTCCTTTATAACTATTGGTTTGTATGCCTACTTCTCCTCCTTAGCTGTGCACTCCAGGAGGCACAGACTATATTTCCTTCCTTTTATCTTTGGCTCCAAATGTGTGTTTATTGAATGAATGAATGAATAATTATCTCCATTTATACAAATGAAGACCTAGGCTCAGAAATACTGTGCCCTCCCAACATTACAGGCTGGGTCAGGATGTGAGCTGGATCTTCCGACTCTTGTCTGGGGCTCTTTCCCTGAGGCCCAGCCACATGTGCATGATGGCCCCACGACCATCATTAGAACACTGCTACTCTAGATCACCTTTCCTATCCTGAGAAGTAGAAACTGAGACCTAAAAGCAGCTTATGGTCTGAAAGTTTGAAAATAATGGCAAAGTGAGGGCCTGAATTAAGTTTTCTAGTCTCTTAAGTCAGCAAATCTGGAAGTCATTCTTGACATCTCCTTCACAAGTCATCTCCTATTCAAATTGTTACAGAACCCAGCTAGGGTCCACTTGCCCAGTGCAGTAAGGCTTGCTGCAGGAGAAAGGAAGGCATTTATTTTCAGGGCACCAAGCAAGGAGAAATGGGCAGCTCATGCTTAAGACTCAACCTCCCTGATGGCTTGCAAATAAGGGCTTTTAAAGGTGGGGAGGAAGAGATTACAGGCAGCCATATATCAATACACGGAGGCTATCGGTTGGTTTAACCTAAAAAGGTGGAGCATCTCAAAGGAGAGGCTCATAGGTCATAGATAGATTCAAATATTTTCTAATTTGCAATTGGCTCAGGAGACAAAGCTTTGTCTAAAAATGTGAGATCAGAAAGGAATGTTGGTTCTTGCTCATGGGCATACCCTTATCTCCAGGTCCCTCAGGAAGAAATTTAGAGCAAAGAACAGAGGTCAGAGTTCAGTTCTCAGCCCTCCCTTATCTGAGGCCTATGTGGCAGTGGGTCTATTTGATGGGGGCCTGGGGTTCTGCAAAACAGCTCGGGGACATAAGTTGAGTCATCTTTAGTTTTTAGAGGGAACATCTTGTGACTCTAACTTCCTTGACTCTTGTTTTAAGCTATTATTACCTTCTTGCTTATCAAGTTGCTCATTTACCTCTCAGGGCTACCTGGGTGCCAGGAATTTCCCCTGAATGAACCTAAGATTTTCCTTTATTTCCATGCTTAGAGCTGGGGACAGCAGGCCCTTAAGAGGAGTCCCTACTCTGTCTCAAAATCATTACTAAATCCAGTGGATTCTGCCTCTTTCATGTCTCTCATTTCTCTCTGTCTCCACTGTCACCGAATGAGGCCTTCAGCAGCGTCCTTCAGCCTTCTCCTGCCCCTGTGACCCCATCATCATCCTCCATACTGCAGCTACAGTGGTCTTTCTAAAAGGAAAACCCAGGCATGCCCTTTCTCTTTTTGTTTGACTTCTCACTTCTCCAGCCTTCTTTTCAGTATTCAACCCCTAACTTAGGGGGTTTCCCGGGACTGCCTCCCCCTTGCCAGCTCCAGCCTTTAAAACCGTCTCACTCTGCTCTGGAGTCCCCAGTGTCAGTCCCAAGGCCTTGAAATCACATTTTCCTCTGACCTGTCCCTTCGGGTTAAAAAACTGGTTGCTCATCTGCCTGGCTTTGGTTATTGCTTCAGACTCGCCCTGATGCCTCTGACAATCTCTGTGGGTTGGTCCAACAGCAGCCCCATCCCTACCAATCCTTACCTCACTCTCTGAGCTGCTGTAGCCCCTGAGTTATCAGTCTGGGTCTCATCATTTTAGCTCTCACTTGTCTGGAAGGGCTCCCAGAATGAAGGAATAAATGGCTGTCTCCACTTTCTCTCCTACTTCTTACTCAGGCCCCAGGATCCTCATCCTATGCTGTGGTCCTTAGACAGTCCTCCTGAAGCTCCCTCACTCTATACTTATCCTCTCTGAAGTGAGCCATTCTCCAAAGTAATCTCACCCTTCCTTTCTCTATCCCCAGACCAAAACTTCCCTCTCCATCAGGGTGGCTGATACAGAGAAAGAGTGCAGGCATGGGCCTCAGGAGGCATGGGGTACAGCCCCAGGTCCTGTCCCTTAGTTGCTGTATTCCTGTGTAGCTCTTGTCAGTGAAAGTTTCCTCCTCCTAGAACTGAGGTGAGGCTCAGCAAGACCATAAAGGTGACAGCTCTTTGTATAAAAGCTCATGGCTGAAAGCAAAGCTGAAACAGTGGGAGATGGATTTCCAAGCAAGGCTTTCCTCTATCGTGATGCCCTGGGCCTGCCAGTCTTCCTGAATCGAAGACCACCAGTTCACTGCTTCATTTCTGTCTTTCCAATGCCTATGTCGAAACCAGGGCTGGTGTTGCGGCTCTCCTGTTAAGAACTACCAATAGAGAAAGTCCCAGCCACAAGGCTGTCCTAGGTTTACAATAAGGCATTTAGCCTTGTTTTATCTTATGTGATCTTGGCAACATTTTTTGAGTCAGGCAGGGAAGGTATTAATATCTCCATTCTATAGCCAAGGAAACCAAACTAAAAAATGTGGAAATACTTGTTTACAATCACAGAACTAAATTCAGTGCCAGGTTTCTTGAACCAAAAGCTATATTGCTGCTTCTTGTAGACCAAAGTAATATAATTAACAAGGGGGCCTCATTCCTTCCGTTTTTCCTTTCCTTCCTGCCTTCTTTCCACTTAGTGGAATACTGGGAAGACAAAGAGACAGGCTCAGGGGCATGGGACTTAATCCAAGGTAATGAAAGCTATCTTTAATAGAGACACAGATCCCACAAAGAGCTTTGGGGCCCAGGGCAGGGAGCTGGGAGATAGGAACATGCATCTTTCAAAAGGACATATAAGCTCTACACAAATAAATGTGCATAAGGAGGAGAGCAATCATTACCTGGGAAGAATGTGCTTCAGTCTGCCCATTTGCATTAGGCTCTATTCTAACTCCACGGTGGTGAAAAGCTCCTAAGGCTGAGAGAGACAGGGAGGTACCCATTTTCAGCCCCCTCCTTGGAGGCTGTATTGAAGAGTGGCCTTTCAGCATGGTACTGAAGGATGATTAACACCCCTCTTTTAGGCTAACTTGGAGGAATCTAGACCTGTCCCAACAGCATGATTTAAGATCCTTGGCCCTCTGTCATGCAGAAAAAAGATTGGGGTAGGCATGTGCAGACAGATTCAGGGAGCCCCTAGGTAGCTCTTAACATAAGCCCTAGGCACCAAAAAAAAGGAAAAGGCTCAGAATTTCTCCCTTTCCAATGAATCCCGCATAGTCTGGGCCTCTCAGCCCAGCTCCCTCCCACACACTCAGCTCCCTGCTCCTCTCTGAGAATCACCCCACCCACTGGCCCCCAGGGCCTGGAGCCCCATAGCCTGCCTGAGTCAGCATGCCCTGCCTTCATTCATACTTGGTTCTGAAGGGGTCCAGTGATAATCAGTAGTAGCCCTGAGGCAGCCACTAGCCAGCTTCACTTCACAGCTTCATCCTCAGTTTCCTCTGCCGTAAAACACGGGAAATGATTATACCTCCCCTGCTCTTCTCGCAGGTCTGTTGTGAAGATAAAATGAGATAATTCAGGTGAAAGTGCCTTTCAAATTCTGAACTATAATTATGCTCACAATTATTAACATAGTAGTATGTCCACTGCTTTATCTGGGCCTTGAGATCCAGGGAATGAATCCAGGTGGAGTCTGCAGACCATCTGCAGGAAGTAATCCACAAGGGTCACAGGGATGTGCTGATGAAAATGCACTGACTGACATTTTAGGGATAGAGAGTGAAGGGGGCTGCTTTACTCTCAGAGAAGTATGCAAGGTAGCATTTCCATGTCTTTTCTTTAGAGGAAGAAAGATGTAATGGAAGCTCCACTGTAGTTAGTTCCCTGACCACTTCTGACAATAGCCAAACAGAAAATTCAAATCAGAACTCTCCCACCCTGGTGGTGCAGTTCGCTTTCCCAGAAACACCTGAAATCCCAGAAGCCACCAATTGTTTCTTCAATGCAAGTTTGGCTGCTCAGCAGAAGCACTAAACTGCTGGGAAGAGCCTGTGTTTCTCAGCCTCCCAGAATGGGGCCAACAAACAAGAGGAGGCTAAGAAATGGCCATGCCCCTGGAGTTTCATTCACACAGCTGGGCTGATCTTAACCACTAGAACACATTCTGTCCATACAGAATCTAAGGCTGTCAGTGTAAACAGATCAGAAATATCCATTAGTTCCACAGCTTATGGGGCCATCTTTATGAGCCGCACGAATTGGGTAGATTTAAGAACTGATTCAAAGGAGACTTAAGTTCAAATCCAAGCACTGTCTCCTAGAAAAGCCTAATAAGATTCCCGGGTCTAAGGTAAGATACACTGAACTCAAATTCTAACTCACCCATTTGCAGGTTATGGTATCTAGTGTCGTTTTAGATAAGAAGCCAAGTGGTAAAAAGTAATAGTATTCACTTCTTTGTGGTGTTGTAAAGAAAGAGAGAGATAATAAACACCTGACATGTAGAAAGTATTCAATAAATTCTTGCGGTTCTGAATTGCTTTACCCAAGAAGCTTACACCTTGGAAGGCAGACAGACAAGCACAAGACTATAATTATTTGTCATAAGAAAATTAGTTCAATTGCCCAAGCTAGAAGCCCAGGAGTCATACTTAACTCCTCTCTGTCTCACATTCATCAAGGCCAGTAAGACAGGTCTAACGCCCAAATATCTCTCATATCTGTCCCCTTTTCAAGTTCTCTTCACCAATCAAGCCATTATAATATACAATATATATTGCAATACTAGCCTCTTTATTCAATGAAGACATGCATGCCTGACAATTAGAGTGCATCATGTGAGATAACCAGTGTTTCCAGAAGGAACCAAACAATGAGGTTCTGAGCACCATTGCCCTTGGTAAATATATCATTTCAAATAGATCGTTAAAGCTACAGAGCATGGCTTGGAGATCCCTTGTCTTGTGATATAAGAAACCCTTCACGATCTGGTCCCTGTCACTCTCTGTGGTAATTTAGGCATTTATCAAACACAAGTATTTGTTGTTTCTTAGACAATCCATGCTCTCTTTCTCTCTTTGCTATTTCCTCTGCCTGATACCTTTTACCTTTTCATCTGGGAAAATACTAAAAGCCCTTTGGGCTCAGCTGAGGTGTCCCTTCCTCTGGGAAGCCCACTTTGGTTTCACCTACCCCCACATCAAGGATAGATTGATGCACCTCTACTTAGTAGAGGTGCACCTCTACTAAGCTCCTGGGACATTCTTTTAATTCTTTCATAGCACTTGTCACACTCAGTTGCCATCAGCTCTCTACTTGTCAGTCTCTCCCACTGTAGATGATGAGTGTTTTGAGGACAAAGACATCTTAACAACCCTTTGTGTACCTGCACTCAAGAGCCATGCCAAACACATGAACAGGTGATGTTAACATGTCTCATTAAATGACTGAACTTTGGGGAGAGCATATCAGGTCTGCTAGAGTTCCTGGAAAGGGCTGTCTTTGTGAACTGTGTTAGAGTCTCTGCCGTTTGTTGTTGTTGTTGTTTGTTTGTTTGTTTGTTTCGAGATGGAGTCTCGCCCTGTCACCCAGGATGGAGTGCAGTGGTGCGATCTTGGCTCACTGCAACTTCCGCCTCCGGGGTTCAAGTGATTCTCCTGCCTCAGCATCCGGAGTTGCTGGGATTACAGGTGCACGCTGCCATGCCTGGTTAATTTTTTGTATCTTTAGTAGAGATGGGGTTTCACCATGTTGGCCAGGCTGGTCTCAAACTCCCGACCTCATGATCCGCCCACCTCGGCCTCCCAAAGTGCTGAGATTATAGGCGTGAGCCACCGCACCTGGCCACCTCTGCTGATTTTTATAACCAGGGTTCAGTGGGCAACAGCAACCAAGTGTGAGTTTACAGTCAAATCAGGGATTGGACTGACTCAAGGCTGCAGTTCAGTATCTGTAAAACTAGGTCTATTTCATTTCTGATTTGTCCCTATGATTGGGAATTGCTCTTGATTTGGCAAGTGAAAGCCTAAGTGTTTTCTAGATTACCTCCTGCTCAGCATGGTGAGATTGTTGAAGCTTTGCTTAAGCCAGCTTCTTATCAAATGCTTTCTGCTTGGTTTAGCAGCATGACTATGTGCTACTTATGCATAGACAAATGCTTTGAGAAGAAAAATGTCTCCTATTATTATACTCACTTCTTTGTGCTGCCTTCTCTCTTAATCCCTCTCTCCCTTGGTAACCCTGAGCTCCAATTATGCCCAAACCTCTGCTTAGCCACTACTTTCTGCTTGGCAGCTTAATGTCTCATCCTAAACTGATTATAAGCCAGCGAATTCCTTGAGAAGGAAAAGAGCATACAATGTCAGGTTAGGCTCACCTCAATGAGTTTCCTTTTCTCTCAGATACCTTACTTGGCCCCTCAAGTCCTGGATTCCGTTGGTAACACTCTAATGCCTTCAACCATTTTTAAAATCCAGCTTTTCTGTTGTGTGTTTGTTAGTGGGAGGTTTGGTCTGTTGTAAATTAGTCTGATGCAACTGATACAGCTGAAAGTAAAGGCAGTTGTTTCTCTTAAAAAAATCCACATAAAGGTTTTTACTTAAAGAGAAATTCTAGACAGGTCTTAAGATGACAAAAATGCATCTGAATCACATAGTAAAGGTTCAGTATGAAGCAAATTCAGTCATATACACTTAGGGTTAGAGAGGGAGAACAACCATTTAAATATTGTGGGAAAATCTTCTAACCACTCTATTTAATGAAGATATGCTTCTGATTGAGTATCAGATAGGAGACATAAATCTTTTGTTCCCTCAGTCAGTTTCAGCACAAACTACTTGCTATACTGAACGTGATTCTAGAATAAAAAAAGACAGAACAATGTTTACACAACATGACCCCTACAAGCCAGTTGTTTCATCTTGTGTTTTACTTCTGTACAGTTTGTAACTGTTGGCTTGGACTTAATGAAAATGGTATTTCAATTTCCAACATCATACCTTTATAAAAGAGTTTCTATGCTATTTTGAATTCTATGCAATTTTCACCTTGCATGCTGACTCTCAAGGTCTACCTATGTGTCCATGTAACTCTACCCATGGGGCACCCATTTTTCTGCTCTAATTACCTTGCAGTCCTTCTGCTGAAGCAAAGAACTTTTATGGGAGAAGGGTCATCATGCCCTTCTATTAAGAGTATGAGATGAGAGCCACCCTCAGGAATAGAAGGAGAGGACAAAAATCCAAAGGCATTTTCTGTTTCCATGTCAACATGAAGACAGAGGCTGAGGAAAACAACTGAAAGACACCTTAATTTTTGTTAATCTCTCACATTTATCTTTTCGATGTTTTCTGCCTGCTTTCATTGGGTGATTAAAATTTTTAAAGGCCTCTCTAAAGGAAAGGAGAAACTCAAGGTTTGGGAAGTAGCAGTTCTGAAGAGCATTAGTAGCAAACTGAGTGTCTGGGCCTGTGAGGAGGAGGGAAAAGAAGGAAACCTCATTATAAGCCTGGGCTTCATCAGGTGGTACCTTGATATCTCTGCATTTATGTTATAATCCTATAAATATGTACTTAAAAATAAAATTTGATAAGCTGTTTCAGATGGGAGCAAGAACTTTATGCGTGTTACAAGAGAAATTTTGCTTTTCTCTTGAGAGGGAGGCAGGAGAAAAATGATGGAATCATGGAGGGATGGGTAGGGGAGATGGTGAGAAAGAGCCAGCAAGGTGGAGAGAGGATAGGACAACATAATTGGAAGGACCTCTGCCACTCCATGCGAAGGCTTGCTGAAGATCGTGTTTGGTAGTATTCCCTTTAAAGCTCTTGTATTAGTTTGCTAGATCTGCCATAACAAAGTGCCACAAACTGGGTGGTTTAAACAGCAGAACTTTATTTTATTGTCAGGATGGGACATCAGGAAGATGGCAAAATAGGAGTTCACCCACTCATATTCCCAAATAACAACAAGAATTCTACACCCATTCATGGACAAAAGTCTCCCTGTGGGAGCCTTGGGATTTAGTCACAGCCCACCTCAGCCACAGACTAGGGCAATAAAGTAAAGAACCACTCAGTCATCCAATGGGAGCCTTCCTGGAGGTCTGCAGGAAGCTACCCCATCAGCATACCTGGTAGCAGGCCCACTGGCTGTGAATCCTGAAATGGATCCTCACCTCAGCACCAGCCCCAAAGACCAAGGTCCTGGAGACAGTCCAGGCCACCCAGAGGATAGACCTACAAATTGTGATCTCCACTATAAAACTAGCATCAGTCATGTGACTCAGGCCCAACCCAACTCAACCACTATCCCAGAGGCAATCTCATCAGCCCAGAGACATAACAGAAAACAAATTTAACTTGCCAAAACTAGCCTGTAAAAACTGGAAGAAAAATTCACTTCAATTGCACAGACACCGATGCAAAGATACGTGGATATCAGAGAATCAGACATAAACAACACCACCAAAGGAACTTCACAAAGCTTCAATAACAGACTGCAAAGAAATGTAGATATACACATTGTTTGAAAAATAATTCAAACAATCATCTTAAAGAAGCTCAGTGAGGCTGGATGCAGTGGCTAATGCCTGTAATCCCAGCATGGGAGGATAACTTGAGCTCAGGAGTTTGAAACCAGCCTGGGCAACATAGGGAGACCCCATCTCTACGAAAACTACAAAGTGGCCTGGTATAGTGGTGCCTGTAATCCTAATTACCTGGGAGGCTGAGGTGGGAGGATCATTTGAGCCTGAAAGTTCAAGGCTGCAGTGATCCTTGATTGAGCCACTGCACTCCAACCTGGGTGATGCAAGAAAATATAGACAATTAAATAAAATTAGAAAAGTAATTCATGAACAAAGTGAAAGGTTGAAAGGTTTAATAAGAAATAGAAAACATAAGAAGAACCAAATAGAAATGCTGGAGCAAAAGAATTTAATTAAGAGCTGAAAAATTCAATTGAGAGTTTCAACAACAGACTTACTCATGCAGAAGAAAGAATTAGTGAACTCAGCAGGGCACAGTGGCTCACGCCTGTAATCCCAGCACTTTGGGAGGCCGAGGTGGGCGGATCATGAGGTCAGGAGATCGAGACCACCCTGGCTAACATGGTGAAACCCCATCTCTACTAAAAACAAAAAATTAGTTAGGTGTAGTGGCGGGCGCCTGTAGTCCCAGCTACTCGGGAGGCTGAGGTAGGAAAATGGCATGAACCTGGGAGGCAGAGCCTGCAGTAAGCCAAGATCGAGCCACTGCACTCCAGCTTGGGTGACAGAACAAGACTCCATCTCAAGAAAAGAAAAAAAAAAAAAAGAATTAGTGAACTCAACTACAGAGCACATGGAATTAACCCATTAAAGGAACAAAAAGAAACAAAAAACATTGAAAAAGAGTGAAGAAAGCATAGGGGATCTACCCAACACCGTCAAACATATGAGTATACAAATTATGAGATTACTCAAAGAAGAAGAGTAAGGAAAAGGGACAGAAAACTTCTTTAAAGAAATACTGCCTGAGAGGCCAGGTGTGATGGCTCATGCTTGTAATCCCAGGAATTTGGGATGCTCAAGTGGGAAGATTGCTTGAGGCTAGGAGTTCAAGACCAGCATAGGCAACATAGTAAAACAAACAAACAAACAAACAAATAATGAAAGAATATTAAAATAATAATGATCATAAAAGAAGTCCCATTGGAACAACTTCAAAATCTTGGAAGGGACATATACATCCAGATTCAGTAAGCTCAAAGGACCCCAAGCAAGATAAATTAAGAAAATAACACTCTGAGACACATTATAATCAAATTGCCAAAGTCAAAGACAGATAATCTTGAAAGTAGCAAAGGAGAAAAAATTCATTACATATAAAATATCCACCATAAAGCTATCCAGATTTTTCAACAGAAAGCTTGCAAGCCAAGGGGAGTGGAATGACTATTCAATGACTATTTAGCCTTGATGCTAAAAGAAAAACAATGCCAACCAACAATGCTATGCCCAGCAAATCTATCCTCAGAGGTGAAAGAGTGATAAAGAAATTCCAAGACAAACAAAAGTGGAAGGAGTTCATCACCATGAGTCTGCCCTTACAAGAAATGCTAAAGAAAGTTCTTTGAGTTAAAGCAGAAGAATAGGTAGCAATATGAAAATACATGAAAGCATAAAATTCACTAGGAAAGGTAAATACATATAAAATTTAGAACACTCCAATACTGTGAAGGTGTAGTGTAATCGCTCTTAACTCTAGGATAAGAGTTAAAGAGACAAATGTATAAAAAACAGCGATAAACTTCTGATTAATAGATACACAATAAAATAGAGATAAATGGCATCAATAGTATAAAATGTAAGGGAGAGAAGTGAAAATTTAGAGTCTTTGCATGTGATTGAAGCTAAGGTATTATCAGCTTAAATTGAATATTATAATTACAAGATATTTTGTAGAATCCTCATGATAACAATAAAGAAAAAAACCTCTTGACTCATGCCTGTAATCCCAGCACTTTGGAAAGCCTAGGTAGGTGGATCACTAAAGGCCAGGAATTCAAGACCAGCCTGGCTAACGTGGCGAAACCCTGTCTCCACAATAAATACAAAAATTAGGCCAGGCACAGTGGCTCACGCCTGTAATCCCAGCACTTTGGGAGGCCAAGGTGGGTGGATAACAAGGTCAGAAGTTCAAGACTAGCCTGACCAACATGGTGAAACCCCATCTCTACTAAAAATACAAAAATTAGCCAGATATGGAGGCAGGCGCCTGTAATCCCAGTTACTTGGGAGGCTGAGGCGGGAGAATCACTTGAACCTGGGAGGCAGAGGTAGCAGTGAGCCAAGATCATGCCACTGCACTCCAGCCTGAACAACAGAGCAAGACTCGGTCTCAAAAAAAACACAAACAACAACAACAACAACAACAACAAAAACCAAAATTAGCAGGACATAGTGGTAAATGCCTATAATCCCAGCTACTCTGGTGGCTGAGGCATGAGAATCACTTGAACTTGGGAGGTGGAGGTTGCAGTGAGCCAAGGTCACACCACTGCACTCCAGCCTGGTTGATGGAGTGAGACTCTGTCTCAAAAAAAACAAAAAAGAAAGAAGAAAGAAAGAAAAAAGAAGAAAGAAACAAAAGAGAAGAATGAAAGAAAGAAAGAGAGAAAGGAAGGAAGGAAGGAAGAAAGGAGAAAAGAAAAGAAGGAAGGAAGAAAGAACAAAGCTCTGATGGACACACTAAAGATAAAGAAATCAAAGCATGCCACTACAAAAAAATACAACAAATTACAAAGAAAGACAACAAAATTGGAAGAGAAGAACAAAAGAACTACATAACAGTCAGTAAAATATTAAGAAAATGCCAGAAGTAAGTCCTTACCTATCAATAATTACTTTAAATGTAATAGATTAAATTCTCCTATAAAACGACATGGAGTGGATGAATGGATAAAATAAAAACCAAGATCCAACAGTATGATACCTAGAAAGACCCACTGTAGCCTGAAAAACATACTAAGACTGAGAGTAAGGATTGTAAACAGATATTCCAGGCAAATGGTATCTAAAATAGAGCAGGGGTGGCTATGCTTATATCAGAAAAAGTCAACTTTAAGTAAAACACTGTATAAAGAAATAAAGAAGGTCTTTATATTATGAGAGAGGTCAATACATCAAGAGGATATAACAATTTTAAATATATATGCATCCAACGTCAAAATATCTAAATATATGAAGGAAGTATTAATAGATCTGAAGGATGAGATAGACTGCAACACAGTAATAGTAGCAGACTTCCATAATCCACTTTCAACAATGTACAGGTCATCAACACAGAAAATCAATAAGAAAATAGAGTACCTGAACAACACTTTAGACCAAATAGACCTAACATACATGTATATGAAAAATTCTATCCCAGAGCAACAAAATACACATTCTTCTAGGGCATAGAACATTCTGCAGAATAGATGATATGTTAGTGAGCAAAACAAGTCTTAACAAATTTAAGAATATTAAAATCATATCAAGTATATTACCTAGCCATAATGGAGTGAAACTAGAAACCAGTTACAAAAGAACTTTGAGAAAACTCACAAATACACAGGAATTAAGCAATATGCTCCTGTATAACCAATGGGTTAAAGAAGAAATTCAAAGAGAAATTAAAAAGTATTTTGAGACAAATGAAAATAGAAGAACAAATGTACCAAAACTTATGGGATGCAGCAAAAGCAGTTCTAAGAAGAAAGTTTATAGCAACAAATGCCTACATTGAAAAAAAAAGGAAGATCTCAAATAAACAACTTAGCATTACACCTGAAGGAACTAGAAAAAAAAGAACAAAGTAAACCTAAAATCAGTAGAAGGAAAGAAATAACAAAAATCAGAGCAGAAATAAATGAAATTGAGAGAAGAAAGACAATAGAAAAGATCAATGAAACTAAGAGATGATTATTTGAAAAGTTAAAACAAAATCAACAGACCTTTAACCAGACTAAGAAAAAATGAGAGAAGGCTGGGCGCGGTGGCTCAAGCCTGTAATCCCAGCACTTTGGGAGGCCGAGACGGGTGGATCACGAGGTCAGGAGATTGAGACCATCCTGGCTAACACGGTGAAACCCCGTCTCTACTAAAAAAAAATAATAATAATAGAAAAAATCTAGCCGGGCGAGGTGGCGGGCGCCTGTAGTCCCAGCTACTCGGGAGGCTGAGGCAGGAGAATGGCGTAAACCCTGGAGGCTGAGCTTGCAGTGAGCTGAGATCTGGCCACTGCACTCCAGCCCGGGCGACAGAGCGAGACTCCGTCTCAAAAAAAAAAAAAAAAAAAAAGAAAAGAAAAAATGAGAGAAAACTCTGTATCAGAACTTGAAACAGGAGACATTACAACTGATATCACAAAAATACAAATGATTATAAGAAACTACCATGAACAATTAATTGTATGCCAACAAACTGGATAACCTAGAAGAAATGGATACATTCCTAAAAACATACAATCTACCAATACTAAATCAAGAAGAAATAGAAAATTGAAATAGATTAATAAGTAAGATGATTGAATCAATAATGTAAAAAAACCCTCTGATCCAACAAAAGCCCAGAACCAGATGATTTCACAGCAGAATTCTACTACCAAATATTTAAAGAAATAATACCAATCCTTCCAAAAAACCGAAGAAAGAATACTTCCAAACTAATTATCTGAGGCCAGTTTTCTCCTGATAGCAAAGACAGACAAGGACACTACAAGGAAAGAAAATTACAGGCCAATGTCTATGATGAACACAGATGCAAAACTCCTCAAACTAGCAAACCAAATTCAGCAGCACATTAAAAGGTAATCAAGTGGGATTTATCCCTGGGATGCAGAAATAGTTCAACATATGCAAATCAATAAATGTGATACATTATACTAACAGAATGAAGCACAAAACCACATGATCATCTCGAGGAATGCAGAAAGTGCAATAACAAAATTCAACATCCTTTGATAATAAAAACTCTCAGCAAATTAGGTATAGAAGGAATATATCTCAAGACAATAAAGGATATATATGAAAAGCCTACAGCTAACATGGTACTCCATCATAAAAAGTTGAAAACTTGGCTGGGTGTGGTGGCTCAAGTCTGTAATCTCAGCACTTTGGGAGGCTGAGATGGGCGGATCACCTGAGGTCGGGCCCAGCCTGACCAACATGGAGAAACCCCGTTTCTACAAAAAATACAAAAATTAGCTGGGCTTGGTGGCGCATGCTTGTAATCCCAGCTATTTGGGAGGCTGAGGCAGGAGAATTGCTTGAAGCCAGGAGGCGGAGGTTGCGTTGAGCCGAGGTTGCACCATTGCACTCCAGCCTGGACAACGAGAGCAAAACTCCGTCTAAAAAAAAAAAAGTTGAAAGCTTTTCCTGTAAGATCGGGAACAAAACAAGGGTGCTCACTCTCACCACTTCCATTCAACATAGTACTGGAAGTTCTAGCCAGAAAAATTGGACAAGAAAAAGAAATTTTAAAAAGAGAAACAAAATTGTTTGTTTGCTGATGACATAATCATGTATAGAGAAAATTCTAAAGACTCCACCAAAACATTGTTAGAACTGATAAACTAATTTCATAAAGTTGCAGGGCACAAAGTTAACACAAAAAAATCAGTAGTGCTTCTTTACTCTATGAAAAAATTTATCTGAAAAAAGTTAAGAAATCAATTTCATTCACAATAGCATGAAAAAATACATAGGAATAAATTTATCCATGGAGTTGAAAGATCTGTTTATTGAGAACTATAAAATATTTATGAAAGGATTTGAGTACAACACAAATGAGTTTTGTCTGTTCATGGTTTGGAATAATTAGTATTGTTAGTATGTCTATACTACCCCAAGTGATCTACAGATTCCCTATTAAAATTAAAATTACAATGTCATTCTTCACACACACACACACACACACACGCACACACACACAAATCCTAAAATTTGTATGGAATTGTAAAAGACCTTGAATAGCCAAAGCAATGTTGAATGAAAAGAACAAAGCTGGAGGCATCACACTACCTCATGTCACAAAATCTATTCCAAACCTACTGTAATGAAAATAGAACAGCACTGGCATTAAAAACAGAAACACTGACCAATGGAACAGGATAGAAAGCCTAGAAATAAACTCACATATTTATGGTTAATTGATTTTCATCAAAGTTGCCAAGAATACACAATGGAGAAAGAGCGTTCTTCAATAAATGGTGTTGGGAAACTGGACATCCACAGCAGAATAAAATTGAACCCTTTTTTTCACACCATATAAAAATCAACTCGAAATGGATTAAGTATTTAGGCATAATACATGACACTATAAAACTACCAAAAGGAAACATTGGGGAAATGCTCCACGGCATTGGTGTGGGCAAAGATTTCTTGAATACGACTCCAAAAGTCATATTCAAGCAGCAAAAGAAAAAATACACTGAGACTGCATCAAACTAAAAAGATTTTGCATAACAAAGGATACAATTGATGGAGTGAAGAGATAACCCACGGATTAGGAGAAAATATTTGAAAATATTTGCAAATCATACATCTGATAAGATGCTAATATTCAAAATAGATAAGGAACTCAGGCAACTCAATAGCAAGAAAGCAAATAATTCAATCAAAAATGAGCAAAGAAGCTAAATAGACTCTTGAAAGAAGATATACCAATGGTTAACACATATATGAAAAAATTCTCATTGTAATTAATCATCAGAGAAATGCAAATTAAAACCACAATGAGATATCACCTTGCACCTGTTAGAATCGCTATTAATGAAAAAGACAAAAGATAACAAGTGTTGGTAAGGGTATTACATATACCACATTGGCCAAAGGAACCCTTGGCATTGTTAGTGGGAATGGAAACTAATAAAGCTGTTATGGAAAAACAGTATGAGGCCGGGCGCGGTGGCTCAAGCCTGTAATCCCAGCACTTTGGGAGGCCGAGACGGGCGGATCACGAGGTCAGGAGATCGAGACCATCCTGGCTAACACGGTGAAACCCCGTCTCTACTAAAAATACAAAAAACTAGCCGGGCGAGGTGGCGGCGCCTGTAGTCCCAGCTACTGGGGAGGCTGAGGCAGGAGAATGGCGTGAACCCGGGAGGCGGAGCTTGCAGTGAGCTGAGATCTGGCCACTGCACCCCAGCCTGGGTGACAGAGCGAGACTCCGTCTCAAAAAAATAAATAAATAAATAAATAAATAAATAAATAAATAAAAAAAAAAAAAAAAGAAAAACAGTATGGAAGTTCCTCAGAAAACCAAAAATAGAATTACCATATGATCCAGCAATCCCATTTCTGGGTATATATCCAAAGGAATTGAAATCAGTGTGCTGAAGAAATATCTGCACTCTCATGTACACTGCAGCATTATTCATAATAGCTAAGATATGGAAGCAACCTAGATGTCTATCATCAGGTGAATGGATAAAGAAAATGTAAGTATACACACACAATGAATATGGAATATTATTCAGCCTTACAAAAGGGAGAAATCCTGTTATTGGGTGAACCTGGAAAACATGCTAAGTGAAATAAGCCAGGCACAGAAAGACAAATATCACATGATATCACTTATATGTGGAATCTAAAAAGATTGAATTCATAGAACTAGAGAGTAGAATGATGGTTACCAGAGGCTGGGGAAGAGGGGTGGTTGGGAAAAGGGGAAATGTTGATCAAAGCGTAGAAAATTTCAGTTAGACATAATGAATAAGCTTTAGCAATCGATTGCACGGAATGGTGATTATAATAAATAATAAGATATTGTGGATTTCAAAATTGCTGAAAGAGTAGATTTTAAATATTTTTACCAAAACAATGATAATTATGTGAGGAATGGAATTAGTTAGCCTGTTTTAATTATTTCACACTAAACATATATCAAAACATCACATTTTGCCCCATATATATACACAATTATTATATATCAATGAAAAATAAAACCAAAAAAAGAAATTTATTATCTCTTGGTTCTGGAGGTTAGAAGTCAAAGACCAAGGTGTCATCAGGGCTGGGTCCTTCTGAGGTTTGTGAGAAAGAATCTTTTCCCCTCACTTCTGGTGGTTTGCTGGAAATGACACATTCTCTGTGTTGTGGAAGCATCCCTCTGATCTCTGCCTGCATCTTCACATGGTTTTCTCCCGTGTGCATGTCTGCCTCCACATTTACCCTTTTGACAAGGACACTAGTCATATTGGATTAGGGCCCAGCCTAGTAAACTCCTTTTAACTTGTCTGCCTCTGTAAAGCGCTATTTCTACATAAAGTCATATTCTGAGGTGCTGAGACTTAGGATTCCAACACTTCTTTTTGTGGGGGGCACAAGTCAACACATAATAGCCCTACTCTCACTCCTTGCCAAAGAGCAACGGTTTTGGAGGCTGGATTTTAGTGGAATTCCCATGGCTAGGGCCATATGTTGCAGCTAGAGAAAGCACGTGCACAAGCAGGAGCTCAGAGGACAATGGACCCATGGACGAAGAAAACTTGAGGAAGTCCTCACATGTCCACTAGCCATTGACCAAATGGTGTTACAGAAAACATATCAGGAAATCCATTTCAAAGCACATGTCAAAATTTCTTTATAGTCTTGCTGCAACTGAAAAGGCCACTAGAAGGCCCACTCAAAGATTCACTTTTGGCAGGGACATTTTATAGGACATGAGAATGATGGATTATTATTAAGCTAAGATGCAAAAAGAAACAATTTTTTTCCCCCTGTAAACTATTACCTAAACACTGAGACAACTGACTGACAGAGCAGGTGGGTGGGTGGATGATTAGATTCCCAGAACAAATCTTAATCTCGTTAAATGTAATCAGAAAATTGATGAAGTGTTTTATCAGGACAGCTCATTTCTTCTCAGAAGTAGATTCTGAATTACATCAACTAAAAAGGTTGTGTCCTAGACTAGATTTAGAATATCTTTTCTCTTACAGGGGTTCAAACCTTTTTGCCCCCTGCTGACATCTGGGCTCCATTCTAAGGATCCCATGTCCCAGTGGCAACTATTCCATAGAAGCACCACAGAAGCACCTCCATAGGAGCAGCTCCTGTCCAACCTGTCCTCACTCTCCAAGAAATGGGAATTGTTCTCCCTTTGCAAAACCCAGATTCCTTCTTTGGGCCCAGTCTGATCACCCTCACCTTGTCTCAGAGAGATCTCTTCTTGACTCACTTCCCACCATCTGCATTGACCCCCTTTCTATTCTTCAGAACTGTCAAGCTCTTTTGTGTTTTGGGCTTCTGCACTTTCTTGTACCTCTGCCCGCAGTGGTCTTCCACAGTGTCGGCTCCTTCTCACATTTGGGGCTCAGTTCAATGACACCTACTCACAGAGGCTTTCTCCGGCCAAATTACCTGTCTCGTTTTATCCTGCTTACTTCCTTCATGGCACTAAGCAGCACCCACCCATATGTTGTCACTTATTCATGCCCTTTTCTCTTGTCTGTATTCCCTATCAGATTGTGAGAGGCATACAGGCAAGAAATCTGTCTGCATTGTTCATTCCATTGGCCAAATGGTCTGTAACATATAGTAGACTCTCAATAAATTGTTGGTGAATCTTGAAATGTTGAATTCATATATATTGGTGAACACTATAAATATATGGGGGACCGTGGCTCAGAGAGTTGGGTAATTGATATAAGATCACACAACTTTAAGTGGTGGAATGAAGAAACTAATTTGACTCACTCCAAACCCTCTACTCTTCTCACTTTTCCTCTTTGTCTTGTTTATCTCTTAATCCTAGGAGTGCTCAACCCTTCTTTGTTGTTAGCTATCCTCATTCTGTGGGCCTGACCACGCAAGAGCTAGTTTTCCTTGACCTAGAGGATACAAATCCCTTCTGATGCTTTGGGTCCCATTGACAGCCCAGATGGCTCTAAGCTGATTGCCCTTCCTTCCAAAGCACAAGATGTTCACTGGGCAGCCCCAAAGCATCTCTTCTTTCCCGCCTTAGAAGCCCTTCATTCCACACTTTTGCAACAATCATCAAACACCTTGTCTGGTCCAGGTCTGTCCTAGGAGCTACAATGCTGTCCTTGTTTCTCCTAGTGAGGCTTTCTGTCTCTGCACTGCTCCATCTGATTGCCTTTTTAGTTTCTCTAAACACAAATAAGTCAATAACATTTTCTATCTTTTCTCTTATTAGCCCTTTTCCTGCTGAATCTCAGATCCTGCTCACACCTGCCTATTCCTGTCCCTGGGTTAGGCAGAAAACAATCTATCCCAGCTCAGTACAAGCATTAGCATATCAAAAACTCCAGGTTACACTGTGGTTACTCCCACTCAGTACAGCACCTGAGACTCAAATCCCAACAGATGTTGAGGCAAATGGTTGCATATATTACATTTCCATATAAGGAGCCTGGTGTGATACAGACACACAAGCCCTATAACAAAATCTCCCCAACCTTTCTCTGCAAACCCCAACCCAAAGGTACTGAGGAGGCAGGTTGAACTTGCCTGGCCTTGCCTTGTCTCAGATGCTAGTCCAGGACAAGTCTAAAATTATCCACACCCCCTCCCACTGCTAAAACTCAGCTGGAGCAGTGGCAGCATGGGGCCCAGCTGCTTTTAGAAACCATCTCTTTGTGGCTTAGTGCTGAGCGACAGAAACAGGTGATGGAAACTGGGCCCAGAAAGAAGAGCCAGATCAAGTTTAGAAGCTGGAATCAGGATGCCAGATCCAGGGACCAGGGATGCAAATCCAGGCTGATGTAGTCATGGTTGGTCAAGGAGAAACAGCTCAGAAACAAGCCGGAACTGTTCATAGCTTACTGCAATGCTGACGTTGGGGGAAGGAGGTGAGGAGTACAGAGACAGAAGGGAGCAGATATGTACTGGTACACACCATGTTCCAGTTGACTTATATATGGCATCGCATTGAGCCTCATTAGTAGGTACTATTATTTTGCTTCTTATACCATTAACTAACTGGAGTGTCAGAGATGGTCAGCAACTTAGCTAATGTACAGCTAGTTGACAGCAAAGCAGGGATTCAAACCTTAGCCTATTTAATATAAAGCCTGACATTTTTCTCTATGTTGTCTCCAGGAGTAGAAGGGAAGGGGATTTCAAATGCACCTACAACCCAAGAGAATGGCCCACCAATTCACTTCATCAATATTTCTCATCCTGGGTCAAATCCTAATCACCTGAGGAGCCTGGAAAAAGATGCCAGTTCTTGGGCCTCATCACCCAGAGGTTCTGGGTTAATTATTCTGGGGTGGGGCCTTGGAATAGCTATTTCACAATATTCACAGAGATTCTTTTGTGTGGCTCAGGTCAAGAATCACGCTGTATGCTTTGTTGTTGCCCAGCTCTCTTGGGCAAGCTAGAGAAGTAGGGTGGCTATAGATAGTTATACTTAACTCACCTGGGTTCCACAGCAGACACACAAAACATCCGGCCAGTGACGGCACATTTCCACAGAAGCTTCTCTGGTTGAAGGTGGTCTCAAATTCTGAAGACAGGTAAGGAATTAAAACAGCATTCCCACAAAGAAAATTCAGAGGCCAGGAGCCTGGGATCTTGGGATTTTATAAAGAAGAAATGTTCAAAGAAAACAGGAATAGAATCAGTGCCACATGTCATTCTAATGTGTCACTGTATCCCTTTCTCCAACCTGCTGCTAGAAACACCTAAGGAAGAAAAGAGTCCCTCAGTGTGGCAGGTGGGGCTCCACCAAGATGAGCCCACCTCTGATTGCACTCAAGGGTGTCTGCCCTGAGAGGCTTAGCTGACAACTTCCATACACATTAGCACCTAATATTGTATATTTGCTGTCCTTTTGTTTCTAATTGTTTCATGTTTAATTGCTTCAAGTGTAGTCCTGTCTGAACTCTCTTGGAGGACAGGATCTGTGCCATGTAGGAGATAGAAAATGACATCTGAAAAAGCTCTGCTATCCTGGCTATTACATCTTTAGGTCCTCTTGAATGCATACTGGTGTCATCTTGGGAACTTTAAAAACCACGAATGTCTGTGTCCCAATCCCTGAGAATGTGATTTAATTAGTATGGGTTGTAGCATGAGCCTGAGGACTTTTCAAAGCTCCTCAGGTAGTTCCAATGTATACCTAAGGTTGAGAATGAAAATTTAAAGAATAACAAAGCACGATGTGGAAAAGACAACAATGGTATATCTGAGAGGGAAAAAATGGGTTGGCTTGATTTATTTTTGCTAATTTAATTCTTCATGTATCTATATTGATTATTTAATTTTTAAAAGGAAAACTGAAACAAAAATTAGGCTGAATGAGGTATTCCTAAGTTTTCTACTTTTTCTGGGATAGATCACTGATGATAAACTATACTAAATTGGGATGGGTCCTAGTTAGACACTACTCTCACTCATTCACCATTAAGTGACTTCTATGTTCCACATGAGGGACACTGGACATATAAGGGTGAATTTCACAAGCACTCTCTCTGCTCTTCACTTAGTGGGAAATATTAGCCATCAAACAAGCAAATATCATACTCTGACTTCAAGGACATGTTCTAGTAGGTACAAACTTCTGAGTATTATACATTGTTTTGTAAGTAACTATAATAAAAATTGCAACTATCTGGTCTATACTTCCCATCCTGTGCCCAAGGCAAGCAATACTTATTGATTATGTCAACCTTTTCTGCAGAAGCTCCATATCCTTTTCAGCACTACTAGGAAAACGGTGAGATGCAAGATAATTCACAGCAAAGAGCTATAAATTATTTTGTTGAAGACAAACTAAGTAACTCAAAATGTAACTGGAGCCTTTGGTATGTCCATATAGCCGTTTTGAACCAAATCTCTTATAGATAACATCTATAAACTCTGGACAAAATATGAGACCAACTGTTTGAAGACACTGGAGAGAGAACAAAAGCAAGTAGAAACTAGAGGAGAAATAACAATTGGGAGAAGAGTAAGTTTTATGAGGTGAGTTTTCTGATTTACAGCTTTTAGTCTAAGAACAGGGCCCTGTGTGCCATATACAAGGCAGAGAAGAAGCATTACATTTCATGAATAAGCTCTGCTTAGATATCTGACTGACCCTAGAGGCACATATGTAAGGAACAGACTTTAAGAAGCCCAGGTAGGGCTTAAAAAAACCGAACTGAAATTTCAGTTGCTACCAGGGGAGAGAGAGTTTTGGAGTTTGTGTTCAGCCACTTTAAAGTCCTAATTAAAGAAAAGTCAATACTCCTTAGGAGAGCATGATAGAATTCAGGCTTTCTACAACATATCATTCATTATAACAAGGATACGCTCCAAAATTATCCAACATAAAACAAAACAGGAAAACATGACTTGTTTAAGGAGAAAGAACAACCGACAGGGACCAACTCCAAGATGACCTAGAAGCTGGAATTAGCAGACAAGAATTCTTAAAAAGTTATTGTAACCATGCTCAAGCACATAAAAGAAAATATGTTCACAATGAATATAGAAATAGAGAATATAGAAAATCTTAGCAGAGATATAGAAACTATAAAAAAGAACCAATGAGAATATGAGAACTAAAAAAGACAATATCTAAAATAATAATTCAGTGGATGCTCTTGACGGCACAAGGGAGATGAAAGAATAAAGAGTCAGTGGACTACAAGATAGATCAGCGGAAATGATCTGGATAGATCAGCAGAAATGATCCAGATGGAGAAACAGAGATTTAATGTTAATAAATGTGCAAAAACTTAGGGATCTTTGCAGCAATACCAAAAGGTCTAATATGCATATAATTGAAGTTCCAAAAGGAGAGGAGAGAGAATGATCCAGAAACTAATTTAAGTAAATAATGGGTGAAAAGTTCACACATTTGGTAAAAGACATATATGTGCAGATTCTGAAACCTCAAGAAACATCAAGAAAGACTAATATCAAAAATAAAACAAAAATAAAAACACCTAGGCATGTCATAGTCAAACTGCTGCAATTAAATCACAAAAAGAAAATAATGAAAACAGTCAGAGAAAATGACATTGCCTGAATCATTTCAAAATCCACTAACAATTATTTCATAACCATTGATATCTCATCAGAAACAATGGAGCCCAGAAGGCAGTGGATCAACATTTTTAAAGCACTGAAAGAAAAAGAATCTATCAACCAAAATTTTATATCCAGTGAAAATGTCCTTGATAAATAAAAATTAAATAAGACACCTTTAGAACAATTTTTTACTTGCATGGCATGGAATGCAGGGTAATGTAAAACAAAACCCAATAGAGACTTGATTACTCAGGAAGAGTAAAATACATTAGATGGTAAATATGTGTAACTGTGAAGTACTATTATTCTGCTTAGTTAGCTAAAATACGATTATTTCAAGAACAAATATGACATTATATTGTGTAGTTTATAGCACATGTAAAGAAGTATATATGATAACAATAGCATAAAGGATGAGGAGGGGGCACTCAATGAACCAAATTGGTTGCAAGATTTCTACATATTTATGTGAAGTGTACAATATTAACTCCAAGTAAACTGTGAAAAGTAGAAAATATATATACATATACATATTTAATCTTAAAAGCAACCACTAAAGATGTAATGCAAAGAGGTATACCTTAAAAGCCCGTAGATAAATTAAAATGGAATTTTAAAATATACTTAATCCAAAAGAAACCCAAAGGGAAAAACAGAGGGATAAAAAGACAAAGAAGCAAGCAGAAAACAAATAGTAAAGTTGAATTTAAGTCTAACCATATCTTGGACCTCAATCCAACCATGTCGATAATCACATTAAATGATAATTAATTAAACATACCAAATGAAAATAAAATATGCTTAAAATGAAATTTTTAAAAAACACACCAACTCAATTATATGCTGTCTGCAAGAAATCCATTTTGAACATAAAACCACCAATAGTTTGAAAGTAAATGGATGAAAAAATAATACTGCATGTATAGTAAGCATAAGAAAGCTGATTGGCTTAGCAGGGCAGGGTGTTGAGTGCCTGTCATCCCAGCTACTCGGGAGGCTGAGGCAAGAGAATCGCTTGAACTGGGAGGTGGAGGTTGCAGTGAGCTGAGATTGTGCCACTGCACACCCCAGCCTGGGTGACAGAGGAGACTCCACCTCAAAAAAAAAAAAAAAAAGAAAAGAAAAAGAAAAAAAAAAAAAAAGAAAGCTGATTGGCAATATTAATATCAGATAAAGTAGACTTTAAAATAGAGTGTATTAACAAAAATAGAGGGACATTGCATAACGATAAAAAGGTCAACACATCAGGAAGAAGTAACAATAATAAATGTGTATGTATCCAATAACAGAGGTTCAAAATAAAGGAATCAAAACTTCACAGAATTAAAAGGAAAAATAGAAAATGCCGCAATCACAGATGGAGAATTGAACATCCTACTCTCAGCAACTGATGGAACAATTGAACAAAAGCGCTGTGATGACACAGATCTGAGCAACACTATTATTGTGGGTTAAATTATGTCATCCTAAGAAGATATATTGAAGTCCTAACCCTCCAGTCCTTCAGGGTGTGACATTATTTGAAGGGCCTTTACAGAAGTAACAAAGTTAAAATGAGGTATTAGAGTGGGACCATAATTAATCCTTATAAAAAGAGGAAATTTGGACACAGGCACAGGCTGTGGGAAGGAAGATGATGTGGGAGGGAAGATATTGTGAAGACACACTGGGAGAAAGCCATGTGAAGATGAAGTCAGAGATTGGAATGATGAAGTTGCAAGCTAAAGAATACCAAGGATTGCCAGCCATGACTAGAAGCTAAGAAGGGTAAAGAAGAATTTTACCCAAAATCTCAGAGGGGCATGGCTATGTTGATACCTGATTTTGCTGCCAGAAAAGGGATTCCAGAACCCAAGAAACGACTCTTGGATCTCAGGAAGGAAGGAATTCAGGGCAAGTTGCAGAGTGCAGTGAAAAGAGGTAGTTTATTGAAAGCTACTCAGTTACAGAGTAGGGCGTCCTAGTAAGCAAGCAGAGGAATGCACCATCTTACCATCTTCATTTTAAGTTTTTCTTTAGCTTTTTTACAAGTTATATAGGGGTTCTGTCTATGTAAAGACTAAACTAAGTTATGCCTACATGACAAAATTTATTATTCTATTGATTTAAAGAAAACTATCCTTGACATTTTAGTGTGTTAAGTACACCAAAGCATAACTATAATTATCTTGAAAGCATATATTTTTATGGGTATTGGGACATCTGGACCTTTTGTTGTTGTAGGAGTTTGTCCTTGCAGGCATTACCAAGCTGCTTCCTTAGCTGTAAACATCTTAGGACCATGGGTCATGACTGACAAGGAATGCGTCTTGCTAGTTTTAAGATGGAGTTGATTTTAAAATGGCATTACTCTGGCTCTTCCAGGCTCCTGCTTCCCTAACAATTTCGGACTTCTAGCATCTAGAATAGTGAGACAATAAATTTCTGCTCTTTAAGCCACTCAGTTTGTGGCAATTATATGGCAGCCCTAGAAAGCTAATACAACTATCAATCACTTTGATCTGATTGATATTTATAGAATACTGCACCCAACAACTGCAGGATACATATTCTTTTAGGTATACATGATATGTTCATCAAGATAGATCATGTTCTGGGCCATAAACTTAAAAGAATTGACATCATACAGAGTATGTCCTCTGGCCACACGGAATTAAATTAGAGATGAATAAGTGATTAAGAAAAATCCTAAATTAAACCACATACTTCTAAATAATCCATGGATTAAAAATAAATCACAAGGAAAGCTAGGAAATATTTTGGATGGAAAGATAATAAAATACATTTCAAAATTGTGGAATGCAGCTAAAGCAGTGCTTAGGGGGAAATTTTAGCTTTCAATCAAATAATATATTAGAAAAGAAGAACATCTAAAGCCAAAGACCCAAGATGTTACATTAAGAATCTAGAAAAAGAAAAGCAAAATAAACCCAAAGTAAGTACAAGAAGAAAAACAGAAAAAAATTAACAAAGCTGGATGGTATATCTTCGAAAAGTTAACAAAGTTGACAAATTCTTAGGTAGACTGATCAAGAAATAAGCAGAGAGAACACAAGTTAACAACATCGTAAATGAGAGGGGGGTTTAACATTCAGAAATGTATGCTATTAACACTAAAGAATAACAAAGGAAAATCATGTAGTCACTTCAGTAGATTCAGAAAAACATTTAATAAATTCAATGCCTATTTATGATTAAAATTCAGGATATTTGAAATAGAAGGTAACCTCCTTACTTTGATAAAGAGCACTTACAAAAGACCTTCAGCTAACATCATGCTTAATTACAAAATATTGAACACTGTTTCTCTAAAGTTGGGAGCAAGTCAGGAATGCCCAATCTCACCGCTTTGTTTAACAATGGATGGGAGGACTTAAGCATATTTAAAAAATTAAAACCTGCCAGGCATGGTGGCTCATGCCTATAATCCCAGTGCTTCAGGAGGCTGAGGCAGGCAGATCACGAGGTCAAGAGATTGAGATCATCCTGGCCAACATGGTGAAACACTGTCTCTACTAAAAATACAAAAACTTAGCTGGGCATGGTGGCATGTGCCTGTAGTCCCAGCTACTCGAGAGGCTGAGGCAGGAGAACCACTTGAAACCGGAAGGCAAAGGCTGCAATGAGCCAAGATGGCACCACTGCACTCCAGCCTGGTGACAGAGCGAGACTCTATCTCAAAGAAATAAAAAAAAATTAAAAAAAAACAAAAGGCATACAATTCGTACAGTTCAGAATGGAAAAAGTAAATATAAAACTATCTCTTATGTTAGATGACATGAGTATTCACACAGAAATTCCTATTTTATTTACATAACAAGTACTTACCTATTAAGTGAATTTAGCAAAGTCATAGGATATCAGATTAATATACAAAGGTCAATTGCATTTTTATGTATTAGCAGCAAAGAATTGGACAGTTAAATTTAAAAAAATAATTTTATATTGGTGTCAAAAGCAAAATGTCTGGGAATAAATTTAGCAAAAGACATGCAAAACCTCTATACTAAAACAACAAAATATTGCTGAATAAAATTGAGGATATAAATCAATGGGGAGATAAATCATGTTAATGTATTGAAAAACTCAGTATTGTTAAGATGGCAATAATTACCAAATTGATCTAAAGATTCAATAAAATAATAATCATAATTCTACCATTCCTTTTGGTCAAAACTGACAAGATGATTCTAAGAACCTAGAATATTTAAAGAAGTCTTGAAAGAAGAAATTTAAGTTGGATGATGTATTAATCTGTTCTCACACCACTATAAAGAACTACCTGAGACTGGGTAATTTATAAAGAAAAGCAGTTTAATTGAGTCACAGTTCCACAGGCTGTAAAGAAGCATGGCTGTGAGGCCTCAGGACACTTAACAACCATGGCAAAAGGTGAAAGGGAAGCAGGCACATCTTACCGTGGTGGAGCAGGAAAAAGAGAAAAGGCAAGGTGCCACACACGTTTAAGCAATCAGATCTTGTGAGAACTAACTCACTATCATGAGAAGAGCAAGGGGAAGATAAGAGGTAAATCTGCCCCCATGAGCCAATCACCTTCCACCAGGACCTCCTCGAATTTGATATGAGATCACATGACTCTCATTGTTGGACCTCAAGACTTACCCTAAAGCTATAGTAATCAAGAGAGTCTGCAACTGGTATAAGGATCAACAAACAGATTGATGGAAAGAATAAGGAACTCAGAAATAGAAATAGACACATACTTATACATTTATTTTACTTTCAGCAAAGGTGCCAAAGCGACCTAATTTTGAAAGGAAGTCTTTTCAACAAATGGTGTCAAAATAACTACATTTTATATGGAAACAAATTAACCTTGCTTTAACTTATGCATCCACAAAAATTAATTTGTGATGGACCATAGACCTAAATATAAAAGCTAAAATTTAAAAAACTTCTAGAAGAAAATGTAGGAAAATATCTTTATGACTTTGAGGGAGGTAAAAACCAAAAAAGCAAAAATATTATAAATTAGATAATCAAAATTTAAAGAAACGAAAAGAAGCATAGAAACATCATTAAGAAAATGTATAGACAAACCACAGGACAGAAGAAAATATTTGCAAAACTTAACTTAAAAAGTATTGATATCTGGCTAGGCATGGTGGCTCATGCTGATAATCCCCACACTTTGGGAGGCCAAGGTAGCTGGATTGCTTGAGTTGAGGAGCTCAAAATTAACCCAGGCAATACAGCAAAACCCTGCCTCTACTAAAAATACAAAAATTAGCTGGGGGTGGTTGCGTCTACCTGTAGTCCTAGCTACTCAGGAGGTTGAGGTGAGAGGATCACTTGAGCCTGGGAGGTCAAGGCTGCAGTAAGCCATGATCACACAACTTCACTCTTACCTGGGCCACAGAGTGAGACCCTGTCTCAAAAAAATAAAAAAGTATTGGTATCCATGATATACTAAGAACTTCTAAAACAATAATAAAACAATTTTAAAATGTTTTAAGTGTTCAAAAATTTGGACACTTCACAAAAGGTAGTAAGTGAACGGTCAATAAACACATGAAAACCATGAAATATCTTTAGTCATCAAGGAAATGCAAATTAGAACCACAATGAGATACCATTCCACATCTATCAGTGTGGCTAAAATTAAAGGCTGACAACACTAAATGTTGGTGAGGACATGAAGTAATTAAAGCTTTTATACATTGGTGGTGGAAGAGGAAAATTACATAAGAGTGTTGGAAAAGATCTTGCAATTTTGTATAAAATTGTATATAGCTACCCTAAGAACCAACAGTTTCACTCTTATGTATTTACTCAAGGGATCTGAAAACAAATGTTCACAGGGACATGTGCAAAAATGTTCCTATTAGCTTTATTCCTAATAGCCCTAAGCTGGAAGCCCAGGTATCCATTAATAGAATACTGGCATATTCATAGAGTAAAATACTATTCAGCAATGAAAAGAAACCAACTTCTGATACAAGCAACAACATGGATGAATGAACCCCCAAAACATGCTGAGTGCACAAAAATTTGCATGAAAGAATACAAATTGTATGGTTCCATTTATATGAAATACTAAAACAGGCAAAACTAATCTATGGTGAAAATCACCAGAAGATTGGTTATCTCTTGGGATGTTGAGGTAGGAGTTTGCTGGGAAGGGACATAAGGAAACTTTCCAGAGTGATGGTTATGTTCTGTATCTTGGTGGGAGTTTGGATTGCACAGGTGAATATGTCTAGAGGAACTTGGGAATGATGCACTTAAGATCCGTGCATTGCACTGTATACAGATTTTATCTGAATACAAACAAAGAAATTGTAAATAAATATTGAACTCTGGCTAATAATATTAAAGTATTTGGGGCGAATAAAGTAATGTCTGAAACTTATTCTGAAAGACAATAACAAAAATAATTAAATGAGTTGCTGGATGGATAGAGAAATGAGCAGAGAATCAACATGGGATAAAACTAATGTAGTAAAATGTTAATTGAAGAAACCTGGTGGTAAGTATATAGGTGTTCACTGTACAGTTCTTCTGACTTTTCTCTAAGTTTGAAAATTTTAATAGACTTTTGAGAACAAAAAACTAATTGAAGACAACTGGCAGATTACCTATTGGGTTGAGTCCTGGCCTTAGGAAAAGACATGAGAGTCTAGCTCATAGGCAGAGGAGGCTCCTGGGTCCAGCAATTGGCCTTCTTTGCTCCATTCTAACTTTGGTGATGAACCTAGAGGCTGAGACAGAGCAAATAACCAAGTTCTTGTGCATTCTACAAGACCCACTGGCTCATGCTCTCTCCAAATGCCTCACCAACAAGATGGTGACTTTAAGCATTCTCAGCAGATCTATTCTAGAGACCTGGAATGGAAAAGGACTGACACCATTCGCTCTCCTTCTGTTGAGCACCTGCTGTATGGTACTCTCTGTGCTAGGTTTCAAGGACATTATGATGAACCAGATAAAAATGACTCCTGCCTTCATTGTTCTTACCACTGATGAAATGCTGCCCTCTTCTACTCCTATCATTACTCACACCCCAAACAGAAGATTTGCAAGTTCCCTTTGTAAGTCATTTTGACATATCTTAAATCTCTGATTTCAAAAATCTCGCCGGGCGCGGTGGCTCAAGCCTGTAATCCCAGCACTTTGGGAGGCCGAGACGGGCGGATCACGACGTCAGGAGATCGAGACCATCCTGGCTAACACGGTGAAACCCCGTCTCTACTAAAAAAATACAAGAAACTAGCCGGGCGAGGTGGCGGGCGCCCTGTAGTCCCAACTACTCGGGAGGCTGAGGCAGGAGAATGGCGTAAACCCAGGAGGCGGAGCCTGCAGTGAGCTGAGATCCGGCCACTGCACTCCAGCCTGGGCGACAGAGCCAGACTCCGTCTCAAAAAAAAAAAAGAAAAAAAAAGAAAAAAAAAAACAAAAATCTCTAATGTTGGATCTGAATACCGCTATCTAAATAGAAAGGGCTTTTTTTTTCTTGTTTTAACCTCTCTGGAGTGAAACTTGACACAAGAAAATCTCAAAGCCTCAAAATAGCTCAGCAAGAAATTAGATACAAGCCTAATGACCCAGAGTCCCCTTATACTCCCTGAAATAGAAGCCTGGGAGAAAGGGCAGCTGGCCACTGAGCTCAACCCTCTGCCCCACTTCCAACAGAGATCACACTCATTACCATTCCTTTCCCTAGCACCCCAGCCAGAACTCTCGTCCAAAGTTTAGACCAAGGACTTGGCATCAAGAGTAGGTGATTGGCCCACTGGGTAGCTTGAAATGACCTTGAATCCCATGTTCAAATCCAATTCCTCCAGCCTCACCCTTAATATACAGAAAAAAAAAAAAAATCCTCTCTCTTTCCCCAAATCCTTCTGTTTAGAATGCAGGCATGTTTTGAACTGATATATTAATATTACAAATGACTCCATATCGAATGAGTGGCATTATACACAACAAAAAGAAAATAAAAATTAGTTGCATTTTTGAGAAAGGCTGTCACACTTTTTCCTATAGCAACTAACCTCTTTTCTTAACTGAATATTTTTCCCTTTGCAAAGTCCAGTCACCTGTTTGTCGCCTTTGCTTACAAATTCATAGCTCTGAAAATTTCTTAGCAAGGTGGTCATTTCCAGCTTCTTATGACCCCTCCTTCTGGCTGAAATACCTTCGCTTCTTCTTCCTCCCTGCCTCCACTTCCCCAATAATTTTCACCTCTCAGAAAGTCTAAATATCTGTTTTCCTTCCCTAGAGTGCTGTTTTTCAGAGCTGGAGTTGGGGGAGATAATGACATGACTCAAGGAAATAAGTGCATAATTTTTCTTTCCCTGGTGCCAGTTAAGGCAATTGGTGCCTTAGGATTTTCTGAAGCTCTTTGAAAACAACAGGGTTAGTCAGATTCCAGCAATTTACCTTCTGAAGGCTGAGCATGTCTGGGCAATGGCTGCATAATTTGGATGGAGTCATCACTGATGAAGCGGAGTTGGCTCAGCCAGGCAGCACTCGTTGCTCTTTTTAAACTCCACGGCACCAGGGATGAAGTCACCTTTCTTCTTTTAAACGAACACATTTGCTCTGTGAGTCCCTGTCACTTCTGTTAGAACTTAGTATTTTTTCCACTGCCGGTCACCAGGTCTTCTCACAGGTAAGAAAATTCTTATTTAGTGGATTTCACTCTAGGGAACCTTGACATGAGGGGGGCACTTTGGAAGGCATCTATGGGCAGAGTTGGAGTTAGATCAAGAAATATTCCATTGGGTGGGGAGAGTGGCTGTTTCCATGGCAGCTGGTCCCCAACTGGTGGGGTGGCAGACCATGGCTAGGCGAAGTCAGCTTTGAGCTGCAGTGGTGGGCTCCCACAGGGGGCATGGGAATCTAATTGGGGCTTGGTGTTAGGTGCCTATTCTAAGAGTTGTATAATGAGCATGTTAGTGAAGCAGCTATAAGTGGACTCTTTTGGGCTAGAGCCATCCATACTCCCTTTGCCTTCCTGCTGACTGGGTAGACCCTTAGAGGGCTGATCCTTATAAAAGATGTGTGGAAAAGCAGCTCTCTGGAGAGCCTTGATTTGCTGTTTAGCTGGTGTGAATGCTTCCCGTCTTTCTCAGGAGTGTAGCAGGAAACAAAGGGGCCCAGGATCCCTGTTCTGACATGCAGGTACCTTGTTCAAACAATGGTTGTGCTGCTGCATGTCGGGCAGAAGTGTACAAACACATCTTAGTGCCTGACCCTATGAGTTCTTCCAAGAAAATGCACATGAGATCTGTGTGTGTGTGTGAAGGCAGACCTTGTGCTCCAAGAGACCACTAAAATCTCCCTGCAACACTTTCTATGAGTTATGTGAGTCTCTGTCACTGATTGAATCATATAGCTCTTATTAGCTTTGGAAGGCTCAATAAAGACATCTTGTTTATGACAGAGGTGCCTGCAGGATGATAAATGGCTTTTGGAAAGAGAGTTGAACCACTGTCAAATGAAAACGTTGAGAATTGCAGAGCCCTTTATTTCTTGGCACAGAAGCCTGCCACATATAGTATTTGGCACAATCATCTATAACCCATACAGGGAGCAAAGACTCTCATTTAGATAAGAGATATTTGCCTTGTTTTAAATGCAATTGCACACTGGCTGCCAGTGCCTAGTTATACATTCACCTCAGATTAGACCATATCCAGAATTCATCCTCACCTGAAATCTGCTCCCCGTTCTGTGTCCCCTAGGTCAGTAAAAAGTTCCTGGTGGTAGATTTCTGGATTTCACCCTAAACACCCCTCCAAACTTCCTCACATTTTCACATCCGATTTGGGAACACATTCAGCAGATTCAAACTCCATATTATCTCTCAAATCCATCCACTTCTCCCCACCTCTGCAGATATTACCCTAGTTTAAAGCCCTTATCACTTTCTTCTAGGAATACAGAAGCCTCACATCTGGGCTTCCTCTTTCCAGTCTTACCTCCCAGCAGCAGCCAGAATGATGGTTCTAAAATAATTGATCAGCACCTGCACAATCCAATCAATCACCAGTCTGTTGAGTCAGTCTTCTTAATATCTCTCCAAATTGTTTACATCTCTCCACCCTACCACTACTACCTTGGTCTAACCCATCAACACACTTTGTCTGAGTTACTGCAGTATGCCCTCAGCTGGTCCCCCTGCTACCAGGCTCACTTCACTCCTAGTATAAGACATTCAAGCTTCTTGTTTTACCAAGCTTTCTAAGGACATTTTTACCAGAGTAGAACTTGAAATGCTTATTACTCTATTTGGAGTTCAGAAGCATTAGCATTTTATGACTCTTGTAGGTGCTTGAAGGAGAGAGGCTAGAGTGCGAGAGGATGGGGAATGTAGAAAGCAGTGGGAAGGCAGCCTGAAGAATGCGTAAGCCTCAGACCTTAGAACCATGTGGGTCTTCATTTGAATCCCAGCTTCTCCACCTGCCAGTATGGCTTGGACCAAATGTCTAAACCTTCATGAGGCTCATTTCCCTCAACTGTGAAATGGAAATAATACCTACTTCATTAGGTAAATAGAAGAGTTAAATGAGAACATTTATGGAAGGCTCTAAAACTTAGCAATTAAGAAATTTTAGTACCTTTCCTTCTTTCCTTCACTTTTAAGCATTATAATCTCTAACTACCACCTATCTTGTCAGTATTCATGTGTATGTGTTTAAAACTATCCATAGTTTGCATGGTAGGAAGGAGGAGTGGCAAAGAAATACATGAGAATTCTCTTAAGAAACTTGCAGTTTACTTAGGGAAATAAAGTCAACCTAAACAGCACATCTATAAACGTCTATAAAACAAGCAATCTGTGATTTTAATGTGTGTAGTAATACCAATTGAGTACATAACCAGGAAAGGCCTGAGTAAACAGGTCTGCAAATATCTGCGGACACAGTAAAATAGATCTATATCAAGCAGTTTTAGAGTTTGGCTACTCAGAGATTTAAAAATCGTTGGTTGATGTAAAACTTTCAAAAAGGACTTGTGCATTTAGAGTGGCTTAAGGACGTGCAGATTAGTGTTTAAAATGACTACACAGTCATTCATTAATCAAGCATTTATTGAGTGCCTACTCTGTGCCAGCTCCTAGACTATACAGATTCTTTGCTACCCTTCCCACAAGAGATTAATGCTAATTCTCCACCTCTTAAATAAAGGCTAGCCTTAGGGACTTGGTTGACCAATAGAATGAGAAGGCAGCAACATTCTGGGACACCCACAGCTAGGTTCTATGAAGGTTTACATCTTCCTCCTGGGTTTCTTGTCTCAGTCACTCTGGGAAAAGCCAACTACCATGTAGGGTCATGTGCTAGTAAACTGGCTCTCTGGAGAAAAAAAAAAAGTTCCTGATTTGCAGTGTGTGCCAGTTTTCATGGTGTGAATACTCCCACTATGGCTTCCAAAATGATAGCACTGAACACAGGTTTGGGAGGAGATATGCAGAATCAGCTCTTATAAGCCAATACAAGCTGGCCCAAGCCCATGACTGTCAATTACTCTGAGACCAGCATACTGTGAGAAAGTCCAAGCTGGCCACACGGAGAGGCTACAAGGATTGAATCCCAACCAGTCCTCAGATTTTCCAGCCATTCAAACTTAGGCTTCAGACATGTAAGGAAAGAAACTTTTAGATGACTCCAGACCCCACAACTATCTGACTGCAACTATATGAGAGACCCGGAATGAGAACCACTCAGCTCAGCCCACTCAGCCCACAGAACACTGAGAGATAATAACCATTTGTATTAATTAAGTTTGGGGGTGGTTTTTATGCAGCATTAGATAATGGGAACAAGGTGGTAACCTTGATTACTCTGAAGCCAGCTGAGATCAAGCCCCTGAGGTGGTGTCAAGAATAGAAGAATCCAACCAGGTAGTTCTTTGTCCTTGCATATTTCCTGGCCTTATACCACTAACGCAAATGTTTTGGTTAAAAAGGCTGGAGAAAGAGACTCATTTACTAACTTGTTTTACCATTACAGTAAAATCAGGGAAAAACCATCTCTCACACTCACACATACACTCTTCTCTCATCATCTGCCTCCATACCTACCCACTCAACTCTCCTCATACAAGGCTCTGCTGAAGATCTGCCTTGCCTGCTATATTGGCCGTGCGGCATTCTCCACATGGAATTTGTTAGGAGGAGGTAGAGCAGAGACAGTATGAAATCAGGGAACTGCCCAGAGGTGCCACCTGAGGCCTGGTGGAAAGCACCTGAAGCCATGAAAAAAGAGTAGCAAAGAGGAGGATTTTAAACAGGCTTTGGTGAAGACACATAGACTATTGGTTAAAAGTATGAATTTTGGCCGGGCGCGGTGGCTCAAGCCTGTAATCCCAGCACTTTGGGAGGCCGAGACGGGCGGATCACGAGGTCAGGAGATCGAGACCATCCTGGCTAACACGGTGAAACCCCGTCTCTACTAAAAAATACAAAAAATTAGCCGGGCATGGTGGCGGGCGCCTGTAGTCCCAGCTACTCAGGAGGCTGAGGCAGGAGAATGGCGTGAACCCGGGAGGCGGAGCTTGCAGTGAGCTGAGAGCCGGCCACTGCACTCCAGCCTGGGCGGCAGAGCAAGACTCCATCTCAAAAAAAAAAAAAAAGTATGAATTTTGAAGTCAGATGACCCGGGTTCCTATCAGGACTCTGACATTTTCTAGTTGCTGACCTTGGGAAAGTATCTAGACATGTCTTCTCAATTTCTTCCTCTTTAAAATCTGGATAGTAATGCCATCTCACAAAGTTCGCTTGACGATTCTATTTGTAGATGGTATTTGTGGAGTGCTCAGCACAGTGCCTAATACATATGTGTTATGTAAATGAACAACAACTAACAGTGGCAGTAGTGACAGCACTGGAGCAGTACTAATAATACTGTTGTTGCAAGTCCCAAAGCCACAGGCTCCCTGGCAAACCCAGAGCGTCAGTCGGTCAGTCACACTACAGGAGCCCGAGATAAGCGTTCAATAAGTACTTATATCACACTGAATATTTACATTCTGAATATTTCTTCTACTGGCATTTTTTCCCCCTTTTTGCCCCTAAATGCATTTCCAAAGGCTTAAAAACACACCTGTGCGTCCCATCCTCTGTATCTAAAACAATATGAACTGGGACCATGTTTTCTCATTTCTTGTGAGACCTCTTCTTACCTTCCAGTGTGTAGCAGGTAGTTGAACAGTTCAGTGCTCAATATATTATAACTATTTATTCCTATTTTTTAAACTGTGTTTAAGGAGAAACCGAAGTTAGATGACTTCTAAGGGATCCAAAGCCCCAGGTATTCCAAAAATTTTAGGTTTACCAGTATACAGATAGATGCTACCACTTTGGTAGGTCAGGGTGAAGGATGAAATCACTCTTGAGAGCAAAATGTGAATATTCTCTTGCTTTATGCATACCTTGCGAATACAAAATTTTAATCCATGTAATTTTTTTTTTTTTTTTTTTTTTTGAGACGGAGTCTCTCTCTGTTGCCCAGGCCCGACTGGGTTCACACCATTCTCCTCCCTCAGCCTCTCGAGTAGCTGGGACTACAGGTGCCCGCCACTGCACCAAGCTAATTTTTTGTACTTTTAGTAGAGATGGGGTTTTGCAGTATTAGCCAGGATGGTCTTGATCTCCTGACCTCATGATCCGCCCGCTTCGGCCTCCCAAAGTGCTGGGATTACAGGCATGAGCCACTGCACCCGGCCTTGTGTAATTTTAATATATGAATTGATGCTTGACAGATCGGTCTCATTAAATTTATGGTTGATCTAGTTGTGTATTTTGTAAACAAAGAATCATGCAAACACTCTGGCTATTAAAGAATAGCTGGCTTGCATAGTTTTAAAAAACATTAAGAATTATTTATAGATTCATGAGTCTATGAGTGCCCCCTTCACCCAGCCTTCCCCACTGTTAACATTTACATAACTATAGTACAATATCAAAACCAGGTAATTGACATTGGTACAATCCACAGACCTTATCAGATTTTATCAGCTATCCATGTACACATTGTGCGTGTGTGCATGTGTGTGTGTGTGTGTGTGTGATTGTATACAGTTTTCATCACATTAGCTTCATGTAACTATTGCCACAATCAAAATATCACTAACTATACCATCACTGCAAGGTTTCTTTATACTTCCCTTTTAAAGCCATGATCCCATCCCTAACCCTTTGAGACTATTAATCTGTTGTCCATTTATATAATTTTATTTCGAGAATGTTATATAATCATGCATGATGTAACCTTATGATAATGGCTTCTTCCATTCAGCATAATAACCTTGAGATCTATCCAAGTTGTTATGTGTATCAATAGTTGTTTTCTTTTTGTTACTATGTTGAATTGCATAATATGGATTTACTACAGTTTGCTTAAGCATTCACTCATTTATCCATCACAGGACATTTGGGTAGTTTCTAGTATTTGGCTGTTACAAATAAGGATGCTATGAACATTCATGTACAAGTTTTTGCATGAACATACATTTTCATTTATTTAGGATAAATGCCTGAAAATATGATATCTGGGTTTTATGTTAAGTTTTTAGTTTTAAAAGAAACTGTCAGACTATTAATATTTATACTGAATGGCCATAATATTTTATGTTACCACCAGCAATATATGAATAATAGAGTTTCTGCATCTTTGCCAGAATTTGGTGTTATCACTATTTTTTATTTTAGTCATTCTGATAGATGGATAGTGATACCTCATTGTGGTTTTTTTTTTTTTTTTTTTTTTTTTTTTTTTTTGAGGCGGAGTCTCGCTCTGTCGCCCGGACTGGAGTGCAGTGGCCAGATCTCAGCTCACTGCAAGCTCCGCCTCCCGGGTTCACGCCATTCTCCTGCCTCAGCCTCCCGAGTAGCTGGGACTACAGGCGCCCGCCACCTCGCCCGGCTAGTTTTTGTATTTTTAGTAGAGACGGGGTTTCACCGTGTTAGCCAGGATGGTCTCGATCTCCTGACCTCGTGATCCGCCCGTCTCGGCCTCCCAAAGTGCTGGGATTACAGGCTTGAGCCACCGCGCCCGGCCTCATTGTGGTTTTAATTTGTGTTTGCCTAATGGGCAATGATGCTGACCATCTTTTCATGTTGTCATCTGTATTTCATCTTCAGTCAAATGTCTGTTTATGCCTTTTGCCCCATTAAATGGGATAGCTGGCTAGCTATATGCAGAAGGTGAAACTGGACCCCTGCCTTTCACCATATACAAAAATTCACTCAAGATGAACTAAAGATTTAAATATAAGACCTCAAACTATAAAAGTCCTAGAAGAAAACCTAGAAAATTGGCCTTGGCAAAGAATTTTTAGCTAAGTCCCCAAAAGCAATTGTAACAAAAAGAAAAATTGACAAGTTGGACCTAATTAAACTAAAGAGCTTCTGCACAACAAAAGAAACTAGCAACATAGTAGACAGACAACCTATAGATTGGGAGAAAACATTTTCAAATTATGCATCTGACAAAGGTCTAATATCCAGAATCTCTAAGGAACTTAAACAAGCCAAAACACAAATAACCCCACTGTTATCTAATTGGATTGTTTTGTTGTTGTTTTTCGCTGTTGAGTGTTGTGAGTTCTCTATATATTCTAGATATAAGTCCTTTATTAGATGTATGTTTAGCAAATATTCTCTCCCACCCTGTAATTTTTTTTCTATCCTCTTGAAAGGGTCTTTCACAGAGCAAGAGCATTTAATTTTCATAAAGTCCAATTTATCAATTTTTCCTTTAATGGATTGTGCTTTTAGTTCAAAGCGAAAGAACTTTTTACCTAGCCCCAGTTCACAAATATTTTATATTTTTTCCTAAAAGATTTATGGTTTTATACTTCATGTTTAGGTATTTAATCTATTTTGAATTAATTTATATGTAATATGTCAAGTTTAAGTTAAATTTTTTTTTTTTTTTGTCTCTGTATGTCCAATTTCTCAAGCACCAATTGTTTAAAAGGCTCCCCTTCTTTCTTTGGATTGGTTTTTCAGCTTTGTCAAGAAATCAACTGGGCATATTTGTGTGACATTATCTCTGGGTTCTCCATTCCCTTCCATTGATGTGCCTATCTCTCTGACAATACCACACTCTCTTGAGTATTTGACTACTGTTATATAGTAAGTTGCATAGTAGCTTTATAATAAGCAATACACTAAATAGAGTTATTCCTCCCACTTCAGGGTTATTTGTCAAAAGTTTTAGAGATCCTTGGGACTTTCACTTTCCACATAAACTTTAGAATGAGTTTGTCTCTATCTACAGAACCTTGTTAGGATTTTTTTTTTTTTTTTTTTTTTTTTTTTTTTTGAGAAGGAGTCTCGCTCTGTCACCCAGGCTGGAGTGCAGTGGCCAGATCTCAGCTCACTGCAAGCTCCGCCTCCCGGGTTTACGCCATTCTCCTGCCTCAGCCTCCCGAGTAGCTGGGACTACAGGCGCCCGCCACATCGCCCGGCTAGTTTTTTGTATTTTTTTAGTAGAGACGGGGTTTCACCGTGTTAGCCAGGATGGTCTCGATCTCCTGACCTCGTGATCCGCCCGCCTCGGCCTCCCAGAGTGCTGGGATTACAGGCTTGAGCCACCGCGCCCGGCCCTTGCTAGGATTTTGATAGGAATCCTCTTAGACATGTAGTTTAATTTGGGGAGAAGTGACATTTTTACTATGCTGAGTCTTCCAATCCTTTAACATGGAAAATTTCTGCACTTGTGTGGGTCTTCTTTGTTGTTGTTTTTTTCTTTTAGGAAACATTTTATAATTTTCAATATACAGATTCTGTAGGTATTTTGTTAAATTTATACTAAGTACTTAACTTTCTTTGGAGCAATTGAAAATGATATTGCATTATTACACTTCAGTTTCCACATACACATTCTTAATATAGATAAATGCAATTAATTTTTATGTTAATATTAAATCCTGCAACTGTGTTGAACTCATCAGTTCTAGGTTGTTGTTTCTTCTTCTTCTTCTTCTTCTTCTTCTTCTTCTTCTTCTTCTTCTTCTTCTTCTTCTTCTTCTTCTTCTTCTTCTTCTTCTTCTCTTCCTCTTCTTTCTTCTTCTTCTCCTTCTCCTTCTCCTTCTCCTCCTTCCCTTCCCCTTCCCCTTCCCCTTCTTCTTCTTTTTCTTCTTGTAAATTCCTTGGGATTTTCTACACAGACCATCATATAATCTGCAAATAGGCATTTTATTTTTCCCTTTCTATTCTGTATGATCTTTCTTTTTCTTGCCTTATTACACTGGCTGCACCTCTCAGTACTATGTTAAGTAAAAGAGATAAGAACAGAAATCCTTTCCAATCTCAAATGAAAAGCATTCAGCCTTTCACCATTAAGTATGATGTTAAGGAATCTTTCCTTTATTCCTGCTTTGCTGAAAGTTTTTATCTTGAATGAGTGCTTGCTTTTGTTATATGCTTTTTGTTCAATGATCAGTATGATCATGTGATTTTTTTTACATTAGTCTGTTGATACAGTGAATTACTTTGAATGATTTTCAAATATTGAACCAGCCTTACATAGCTGAAATAAATCTCATTTGGTCATGGATTATTATTCTTTTTTAAACATTGATGGATTCAATTTAATGATATTTTGTTAAGGATTTTTATATTACAGTTCATAAGAATTATTGATATGTATTTTTTCTTCTTTTGTACTGCCTTTGTTTCATATCAAGGTAGTACTGACCTCATAAAATGAGTTAGAAAGTGATTCCTTCTTTTCTATTTTGAAAAAGAGATTGTATAGCATTGGTGTTAATTCTTTAAATGCTTGACAAAATTCTCCAGTGAAATCATCTGGACCTGGAAATTTCTTTTTGGAGAGATTTGTATTTATAAATTCAATTTTTTAAATAGCTGTAGAACTGTTCAGATTATCTATTTCATCTTGGCTGAGTTTTCATTGTGATTTTTGGGAATTAGTCCATTTCTTTGAAATTGCTGAATTTATGAGTGTAAAGTTGTTCATATATTTCATATTATTCTTTTAATGACTGTAAAATCTGTGGCAATATCTCCTGTTTGATATTGGTAATTTGTGTCTTCTTTCTTTTGATCTTCACCAGTCTAACTAGAGAGTTATCAATTATATTAAATTTTCGACTAATAACCAGCTTTTTATTTCATGAATTCTTTCTTTTCCTATTTCGGATTCATTTATTTCTGCTATTATCTTAATTTTTTCCTTCTGCTTGACTTCGGTATATTTTGCTCTTCCTTTTGTTGTTTCTTGAGCTAGCAGCTTGAATTACTGACTTGCGATCATTTCTCTTTTCTAATGTAAGCCTTTGGTGCTATAAATTTTTCTATTGCCACTTTAGCTGCATCTTACAAATTCTATTGTTTCTTCATTTTTGTTAAGTTGTATTTAGGTGGTAAAAATATCCTTTGAGACTTTCTCATTTACCTATGGCTTATTTAAAAGTGTGTTGTTTAAATTCCATGTGCCTAAAGGTTTTTCTGTTTTTGTTTTGCTGCTGATTTTTAGTTTTATTCCATAAGGTTAGAAAACATACTCTATTTGATTTCAATTTCTTAACATTTGTTAATAGCTGTTTTATGACCCAGAATATAGTCTATTATGATGAATATTCCATGGATGCTATGCTTTTATTATTATTATTATTATTATTTTTTTTTTTGTAGAACTGGAGTTTTGATATATTGTCCAGGCTGGTCTCAAACGATCCTCCTGCCTTGGCCTCCCAAAGTGCTGGGATTATAGGTGTGACCCCACTGCACCCAGCCCCAGCCTTCCTTTGTTATCACTTTCTGTTTGAAGAGCTTCCTTTAGCCATTGTTTAATGGTAGGTCTGTTGGTGACAAATATCTCTTAGTTTTCCTTTGCCTGATAATGTCTTTATTTTCCCCTTCATTCCTGAAGGATAGTTTTGCTAGATACAGGATTCATGGTTTTGGATTTTCTTCTTTTAAGAATTGAAATATATTGTGGCAGGTCCTTCTGGCCTTCATAGTTTCAAACGAGAAATCTTCTGTCATTCAAATTGGTGTTTGTCTATAGGTAATGCATCATTTCTCTTTGGCTGTTTTTAAGATTTTTGTTTTGTTTTGTTTTAGTTTTCAGAAGTTTAATTATAATGTGTCTTAATGTGGATTTCCTTGGATTTATCTTATTTAGGTTCACTTGGCTTCCTGAATCTGTGCGTTTATGCATTTCACCAAATTTGAAAGTTTTCAGCCATTATTTTTTTTGAATACTTTTTCAGCCACACAGTCTTTTTCTTCTCCCTCTGAGATGCTAATGATACAAATATCTTTGTTTTGATCTTACAGAGCCTCTGAGGCTCTGTTAAATTTTTTGTCTATTTTTTTTGTACAAGTAAATTCTATTGATTTGTCCTTACGTTCACTGGTTCTGTCTTATCATCACCACTCTACTACTAAACTCACCTGGTGACTTTTGTTATTGTCTATTTAAATTCTATTTTCTGCATTCAGTTATTTTTTATGACTTCTATTTCTTTGTTGGAATTGTGTATTTCTCATGTGTTTCAAGAAAATCTGTAACTGTTTGTTGAAACATTTTTATAATGATTGCTTAAAATCCTTTGCTTAAAATCTGCAAATCCTTTGCAGATAATTCCAACATCTGAGTCTCTTCAAAGTTGGCATCAGTTGATTGTCATTTCTCATAAAAGTTGTATGTTTTCTGGTTCTTGGTATGATGAATGACTTCCACTTGTACACTGGACACTTTGGGTATTATTTTAGAACAAGCTTCATACCACTTAGATCTTTTATTTTTAGTAAGCAGTCACCCTCTTGGGGCTTAGCGTGTAAGTTCTGGTCTACTTTTGTGAGTTGTAGTTCCAATGACAATTTGTTTTCAGAGTTCTTGCAATGCTAATACAGTCTACCTTGTTTTTCTGCTGCTATTTGGGCTCCTGCTTTATTACTGCAAGTGCCTCATGGGCTGTTTGGTGGGTATGAAGGAGGGGATGGGTCCTGTTCAGGTTTGCTAATGCTTCCCCTGAGGATGGATTGGCCTACCTGTTGTCTTGGGTATGGGATAGGTACACTACTGATGGTGATGCAGATGGAGCCCACCAGCATTCTGGTATTGGATGGGGCTTGCTGATGTTGACACTGAAGAGAGTGGGGCTTGCCAGCATGTGTAGGGTGGGGAGTGGTTCAGTCTGCTGTGCTACTATTGCAGCTGCAGGCAGATCAGTCTCTTGGTCCTGCCGCAGCTCAGCATGAGGACCAGAGGATTATTTCTCTGGTAGGATTCTTCTGGGCTCACCCTTTCCCTGCCTTTGGCCAGAGACAGTAGGCTTTTCATGTTTGTTTTTCTATTCTATGCCTGTTGGTGGTTTGGGGTTGTAAGCCTCCCTGGTGCTCAGCGTGGAATATATGGGACATAAAAAGAAAACCCAGGGGAACTCACTATGGTGTCTCACATCCTGAAGTCCCTAGCTAGTCAACTTTCTTTTTTCCATCTTTCAGAGTCGTTTTACAATCATCTGTTGAGTTATTTCCAGAGTATTTACTTATATTTAGACGAGAGGAAAGGTAAAAGTGAGTCTGTAACATCTTATCTCTCAATAAACTTTTACAATTGAAAATGGGAAGAGACAAACAATTTCTGGCAGGAAAAGCAATACAAGAGAGGAAGTCTCGTCATACTAGCTAGATAATTAAAGCATGTCACAAAACATAATTATTAAAGTACGGGTACAAAACTGTAGAGATCAGTGGGAAAAAAATAGAGTCCAGAAAGAGCCAACAAAAATGGCAATGTGGTGTTTCAGCCCAGTGGTATTGAGGGAAAGGACATTTGGAAAGGAAAGTTAAAGCTGGATTCCTGTCTCCAAATAAATTCCAGATGAATAACAACATATATTAAATATTAAGCAATAAAAATAACTTTTTAAATTGGTAAATTATTTAATAATCTTGAAGTAGAAAAGAACTTTTTAAGCATGGCTCCAAACTCAAAAGCTATACAAAGAAAAGACTGATACATTTAATTACATAAAATATAAATAAAACATATGTGATGAAAGTAGTATAAATGAAATCAGAATACAACGATAAATAGAAAAAAAATCATTTGCAACATTTATGCAATGGAGCAAAATATACTTTAAAAAATTTAAATAGTACATTCAATACAAAAAAGAATTTGAATAAAAATGGGCAAAGTACGTGAACAGGCTGCTCAGAAGAAAAGAAATAAAGATGGCCAATAAACATATGAAAGAAAAACTCAGAATTTATAAAGTACAAATTAAAACAGTGAGAAAACTTTCTTCTTTTAATTATTTAAAAAATTACAGATGTAGGGCCGGGCGCGGTGGCTCAAGCCTGTAATCCCAGCACTTTGGGAGGCCGAGACAGGCGGATCACGAGGTCAGGAGATCGAGACCATCCTGGCTAATATGGTGAAACACCGTCTCTACTAAAAAATACAAAAAACTAGCCGGGCGAGGTGGCGGGCACCTGTAGTCCCAGCTACTCGGGAGGCTGAGGCAGGAGAATGGCGGGAACCCGGGAGGTGGAGCTTGCAGTGAGCTGAGATCTGGCCACTGCACTCCAGCCTGGGCGACAGAGCCAGACTCCATCTCAAAAAAAAAAAAAAAAAAAAAAAAAAAAAAAAAAAAAAATTACAGATGTAATAAATATGCCATAATAAACTATGTAAAATATATGGTGTTAATAAAGTTTCCTTCTACGTTTCATAGTCTCAAGCTTGAAATCTCACTTACTTCCCTAGAAGTATCTCTATTAAAAGTCTGCTATTCTTTCAAGGTCTTTCTCTATGTGATTAAAAGTGTGCATGTGTATCTTTCTTGGACAAAAATTGAATCCTCTTTGTAAGTTGTTTTGCACCTGGCTGTTTACAATTTATATGTCAATTTACTGACTTTTCATATCAGTTCTTATAGAGTCATTTTATTTGTTTTAATGGCTATGTGAGATTTGCAATATAACTATACCTTACTTTATTTATTGACAGTCATTAAAATGTTTTCTTTTTTTATTACAAAAAAAGTCATATTACATATATCTTCGTATGCACTTATTTTGTAATTGCTTTCTGTAGGATAGATACTTAGAAGTGAAATTGCTAAATCAAATGACATATGAATTTGTATATTAGAGGATGTGAGGATGTGCCAAATCGCCATTTAAAATCTGTTTTTAGCATATTTTTCTACCAAAGTATGAGAATATCCATTTCTTCAAATAGTCACCATTTCTTATATTAATCTTTTAAAACATTTTGCCAATGTGATAAGTGAAAAAAAAGATATCAAGATTGTTTTAACTTGACTTTTTGAGTGTTGCATTGAATATCTTTTTATACTTTTATAATTCATATTTTTTATCTATTGATTATCAGTTCATAGCCTTATCTAGCTTTCTGTTGTCAGTTTCTTATTGATAAATAGAAAACTTTTAAAATGTGGATATTAATCTTTTATATACATGTTATAAATTTTACCTTTCACTTCCTTATTTTTATTTTACTTTTCTTTATGCTGTCTTTCTTTTTAGAGAAAATTTAAATTGGATGTAGCCTCATCTGTCTAAAGTTATTTTGTGACTTCTAGATTTTATGTATTATTTAGTAAGATTTTTCCCACTCCAAAATTATAAAATTATTTCTTCTAACATGCTTAGTTTTATTGTGAAGACTTTAATTCATCTTTAATTAATTTTTATATGCTATAAAATAGGAATCACTTAATAAAATGAATAGACAATTGTTCTAATAATTATATCAATACTATTTATTGAACAGTGTATCCTTTCTTTCCACACTAATTTGAAATGCCAATATTTTCTTTTTTTTTTTTTTTTTTTTTTTTTTTTGAGACGGAGTCTTGCTCTGTCGCCCGGGCTGGAGTGCAGTGGCCGGATCTCAGCTCACTGCAAGCTCCGCCTCCCGGGTTTACGCCATTCTCCTGCCTCAGCCTCCGGAGTAGCTGGGACTACAGGCGCCCGCCACCTCACCCTGCTAGTTTTTTTGTATTTTTTAGTAGAGACGGGGTTTCACCGTGTTAGCCAGGATGGTCTCGATCTCCTGACCTCGTGATCCGCCCGTCTCGGCCTCCCAAAGTGCTGGGATTACAGGCTTGAGCCACCGCGCCCGGCCTGAAATGCCAATATTTTCATATACTACATCAATTCTATTGATTATTTTTTTGACTTCCTATTCTGTGCTAACAAATTATTCATTTATTCCAGTAACAAGATCATACTGTTTTAATTACTTTAGTTTTATACAGTGTTTTGTTTTATTATTTGGGAAAAATAAGTACTCAAGCCCTGAAACTATTTTTCTTTATCAGAAATGTCTAGGCTAGAGTAGAGTGCAGGGTGTATGATAAAAAATTACTTAATAAGTATAATGTACATTATATGAGTGATGGCTATCCTAAAAGCCCTGACTGCACCACTATACAATCTATGCATGTTACAAAATTACACCTGTGCCCCATAAATTTATACAAAAAGAAATTCTAAGCTAATAATCAAGACATATTACTAAGACAAAAAGCCAGAGGGAAAACGTGTGTGTGTGTGTGTGTGTGTGTGTGTGTGTGTGTGTGAGAGAGAGAGAGAGAGAGAGAGAGAGATTTAAATATTTGAAAAAGCATAGGTAATATTTGGAGGACACATAAAAAACTGCAATAGTTACCTCTAGGGAGTGGGACCATTGGGAATACTACTGATGAGTGAAACTTCTTACTTTGGATAATTCCTCACTATGTATTCTTAAAAAAAAAAGTATGCTTTTTTTAATAATTAAAAACAGTATCTGGTTTTCTTTGATAGGAACCCAAGTCTACGTGAGGGCACATCCTGTGTATCACACAGTATTTCTCAACTGTGGCCCCACATTAGAATTAGTTGGGAGGTTTTTAAGAAATACGGGCACCCAAGGACCTGCCCCAGAGTTTCTGATTTCAGAGTCTGAGGGAGGGCCTGGGACATCAGCATATTTTAGAAGTTCCCCAGACAGTTTGAATGCACAGCCTCAGCTGAGAACCACTGCTGTAGATGATGTGAGACTTAAAAGGGTCCCCAGAAGGCCACTGTGCTGAGGTATTTTCAGAATATAATTACTTGGGGATGTGATCAAAAGTAATCCATCACTTCTCTGTCAGCCCAAGTCCTGCCTTGAGATTGAGAGCAAACAAGTCCAAGGGGAGATGTGGAAAAGAACTTTGCTCAAATATGTATGAAAATATCCCTTTCTGTGGAAGGCAATTGTATTAAAAGGTAGACTCACTTAGGCTCCCTCAGCATATAAAGGATTCTTGTAAACTAGTTGTGACCCTGAAAGGTGCAGGGATCGCATGGAAAACCAGAAACAGCAAAACAGCTGCACCTCAGAAGCCCAGACTGTGGCTGGTACCGGAAGGTTCTACCAGAGCCCCAGGAATCACTGTTATTTTGAGATCTCTCACAGGAGCCTTTCAAACGTCTTTCATCTGGAGAATCACTCTGTTAAAATGAAATGGCTTTTGGAAACCTGATATGGAAAATGATTGAGGAGGAGCTATTCCAAGCCACATACCTCCCTCACCTAAAACCCCTCCCTGAAGAAATCTGAGAAGTGTCTGGAAACCCAATATTTGTAGCTCTCTCCTTCCCTCTCTGTTTTCTTTTGTGTGTGTGTCTTCTGGTGCTTCTCCTTATTTGCTGATTCTGCCTCTATATTCCTGACAGGGGATCTGATTGGCCCATCAATTGTCAGCCCTGGTTGAGCGAGATTTTCCACACCAGGTGACTACACAGATGGAGTCATGTGTCCATTCCCGGTCAGCTGGGCTAAAGAGGTGGTGGGGAGCAGAAGAAGAAATAGGGTGTCTGGGGATTGAAGGAGGAGGGTGTGGGTAAGGTAGTTTCCCTTAGAAGAGAGAGTGGATGGAACATAAACCACGATTAACCTGTCCAGGCCAAGCATTAGGTCAGCCTTCAGTGAATATTGAATTGGAGGGTAGATTTAAACAGGTGTGAAACTGCTTAAATTAAAGTAAACATGCTAAAGGGAAACCTGTTGAGAATATGTAGAGATCTCTGAATGCAACATCTCCAAAGGCCTTTTCCTGGCTGTAAGAATCTAGGCTTTTAAAAGATCTTAAGAGCCTAGGAGGTCAGGGGAATAAAATTCATTTTCCTTTGGGATGGGGTCTATACCATGTGTAGCTATTGAGCTTTTGAAATGTGGATAGTCCAAGTGGACGTGTGGCATAAGTGGCGTACGTGAAAATAGATACCAATTTCACCGATTTCAAAGTTTGGGATGGAAAAACATCTAACATTTTCAATAAAAATGTTTTATTCTGATTGCATGTTAAAATAGTGTTGTGACTAAACTGGATTAAATAAAGCATATTATTAAAATTAATTTCACCTGTACTACTTTTTAAAAAAAATGTGGTGTTATGGATTGAATGTTTGTGCTATCACAAATTCATATGTTGAAGCCCTAACCCTCGAGGAGATGGTATTTGGAGGTGGGGCCTTTGGGAGGTGAATAAATTTAGATGCATCTTTAGGGTGGGCCCCCATGATGGAATTGGTATCCTTATAAGAACAGGGAGAGTCCAGAAAGTCTGTCTTTCCACTATGTGAGAATACAGGGAGAAGGTGGTCATCAGCAACCCAGGAAGAAAGTCCTTGCCAGGGAACAGAATTGACCAGGACCTTAATCTAGAATTTCCCAGCTTCAGAACTGTGAGAAATAAATAATTGTTATTGAAACCACCCAGACTGTGGTATTTTGTTTTAGCAGTTGGAGGTGACTAACACATGTGGCTATTAGAATATTTAAAATTATATATGCAGCTCACATTCTCTTTCTAATGGACAGTGCTGGATTGGATGGCAACTGTGATGCTTTCCCCTGTTCAGGTATGGCTGTAAAGATCTATATATTAACAACAGCCCTTTGCTGTGGGGCCCATGTCAATATCCTATTCTTGGCTTATAATCAGAGAGCCGTGGCAGTTTATCTTACTCTGGCTCTTTGTCTCTTTGCCTCACAGACTTCAGCCTAGCTCCTTCTGTCTCATAGAAGCACTTAATCCTCTGCTGGGGTTTCCCAACCTCCCACACCCAGGTGGTATTGTTTATGGCTCCATCTTAGCAAGTCCTTACAGAAACTTCCTCTGCCTCTACACCTTTGTTGCTCTTTCCTGACTAGTTTTTCCCTCCCTTTCTAGAACTGGCACATATCAATGGATTCTTGTTTGCACTCTCACCCATTTTTTACACATCTTTTTTTTCAGAGAAGTGTTTTCTAGCCAGCAGCTTATCCTTTGAGATAAGTGATTCCTCACATGTTATTCTGTTTCCCCATGGAATGCAGTCTGCAGATGGGACAATGTCACTTCCAGAAGTGCATCTACTTCAAGTGTTAATAATGATAATAATAGAAATAACTACCATTGTCATTTACTGAGTTTTTATTTCTGGGCAGGATCTGTACTAGGTACATTACAGATATTTCTCACTTAATCTTTACCATAGCCCTACAAAGCATGTGCTATGATACCCTATTACTGATGGAAAAAATTCGGATGGGTGATGTTATATACCTTGCTCACAGATCATAGATCCAAAATTTAAAACCAGATTTGTCTCCAAAGTCCTTGCTCTTACACTACATATATACTGCCTCTCACATATTATATCACTTCCTAAGTTAAGCAAGCAAGTTGGAATTCAGTGCTGCATAGCAAGTGAGCTCTATAAGCAAATTTACTGAAATGATAACAGTACTATGTATTTGTGCACTGTTTTGATGATTTTCCAGTTGGCATCTGATTTTCACAAAATTCAAAGATGGAAGAATAAACTTTATGAGTTCTATTTCATACCCAAGAAAAACTAAGCTCTGGGGAGATAAGGTGATTTGTCCCAAGTCATTATGTTAAAAAGCCACAAACCAGACGAAAACCCAGTTCTTTTGAAATATTTATTTTCCTTTTTCTTTGCTCATCAGTGTCCTTGGGCACTGTGCTGCCTAATGGCAGAAGTTAATGACAAATCTTTCATTATGATTGCCGATTTAACCCTGCTTTATGTGAGGAGTTTGCAGGCGTAGACTCACTTGAGTTTCTCAGCTGTCGGTATGTCAGTCTACTTCATCCAACAAGAATTACCTGAGCCTGGCCGGGCGCGGTGGCTCAAGCCTGTAATCCCAGCACTTTGGGAGGCCGAGACGGGCGGATCACGAGGTCAGGAGATCGAGACCATCCTGGCTAACACGGTGAAACCCCGTCTCTACTAAAAATACAAAAACTAGCCGGGCGAGGTGGTGGGCGCCTGTAGTCCCAGCTACTCGGGAGGCTGAGGCAGGAGAATGGCGTAAACCCGGGAGGCGGAGCTTGCAGTGAGCTGAGATCTGGCCACTGCACTCCAGCCTGGGCGACAGAGCGAGACTCCGCCTCAAAAAAAAAAAAAAAAAAAAAGAATTGCCTGAGTATGGCCATGCACTGTGCTAACAGTGGGAAAAGAAGGGGGAACAAGTTGTGACTTTGTCCCGAGGAGACACCTTCTAATGGGAGAGTATTATCCTGCAATGGAAAAAATCATTGTCCTAATGGAATATAAAAAGCTATGAGAAGCACAAAGGAAGAAAGAAATAAGTCTGCCTGGTAGGGTTTCATGGTAGAGGAGATTTCTGAGTGTAGTCTCAATGGATCTACTTCAGAGATGAAAAGCCTGAGTCGCTGAGAGTTCTGCAAAGGACCTCATAATTTTGAAACTTCATTAGTTTCCTAAAAATATGCTTGTTGCCACATCTCCTTAGAGAGAAGTAGCATAAATTATTTATTGGAATATTTAAAATATTGACATCAATAAATTCCCCAGCAGCTTCACAAATAGTCTGCTCAGTTGGACAAACCAATCTGAAATAATGCTTTCCAAGTAACTCAAACTCTCCAATTCTACAAAGCCAGTAAGAATTCTTGGAAACAAACAAGAAGCCTAGAATAAGTATCTCAACTCTCTAAACATCAGCCATTTTAGACAGAGGAGTCGTCTATCCCTCTAGCATTTCATGTACTTTTATTCATGTAAAAAGGTATTTTTTTCTCACAGTGAATATCTAGAATGTTTTCTCTTCCAAACAAGTGTAAGACTATTGTAGGTGCCACTGAATTTTATCACTTGAATATTAAGAGTGAAGATGTAGATTCTGATATTTTTGGAACTATTTGGAGTTAGAAGGAAAATAACCTTTCAAGCTTAGAAATGGAAACTTGTCAGAACCAAAACCTTGGAGCAGCCCAAGAGGAGACTTCCCTCCATTCTACTGTGGTCCACAGGCCACTGATGATTGGGATTTTTGGGTAGCTGACATCAATTAGACCTAGATCCTAGATAATGGAGATCTTAAGTATTTCTGGTGGAGAAGGAAGATCCCATTGTGTGACCTCTTCCCTCTTGTGCTTCAGTGGGTTGTTTGGTTTGTCTTCTGGGTGTGACCAGAAAGATTTACACCCTCTACTTGCAACCAAGATGGAATATTTCTTCTGATTCCTGACTCACTGAAGAAGGAGGTCTAGATCTGCAAGGCTGGAGAGCATCTTTCCTTCAAGCAGCCTTTGAAGGACAGAACAAAGGGCAGGAGTTCCGGGAACAGCTCAGCAGCACTGAGGATTGCTGGTGAATATTATTATTTTGTTGAGACTCTAAAAATGAATTGTTTCGGCTGGGCGCGGTGGCTCAAGCCTGTAATCCCAGTACTTTGGGAGGCCGAGATGGGCGGATCATGAGGTCAGGAGATCGAGACCATCCTGGCTAACCCGGTGAAATCCCGTCTCTACTAAAAAATACAAAAAACTAGCCGGGCGTGGTGGCGGGTGCCTGTAGTCCCAGCTACTTGGGAGGCTGAGGCAGGAGAATGGCGTGAACCCGGGAGGCGGAGCTTGCAGTGAGCTGAGATCCAGCCACTGTACTCCAGCCTGGGCGACAGAGCAAGACTCCGTCTCAAAAAAAAAAAAAAAAAAAAAAGAATTGTTTCACAGAGGCGTTCAAAAATGTAATGGGCTACCTGGGGAGGGAGTGAGCTCCTTATCACTTGTAGTATTTAAGTATTGGCTGAATAAGCATATACTGGAAAGTCATGCGTAAGGTAAGAGTTGAACTAAAGGCCCTAAGATCCATTCCAACTTCCTGATTTCATTATTTGCAGATCCCTGGTTTACCATATGCATGCGTCTATGCTTGTACTTAGTATGTTGTTCTGTAACGGTACATTCATATATGTGTCTCCTCCTCAAGTTTGAAAACTACTTGAAGAAAGATACAGTATTTGTTGTTTTTCTATTCCATGTGTTTAGTGCAGTGACTAGTACCTAGGAGACACCAAGTTAGTATTTATCAAATGAATGAATGAATTCATTTTTGTATGTCAGTATATATACATTTATATATATCCTGATTTGTAGTGTAAGTTACCAGCAAGTACACTTGTTTACTGTGCTAGTGTTCATATGCATTAGAAGCAGGGGTTGCTTGAATATCTGAATGATGGAATATGCTACCTGATTCCCCAGACATGGCACTTCTAGTTAATTAATTCCTTCTCTACAGATAGGGTCATATAGAAGCAGTTAAGGCATAGTCAATGTACGACTAGGGTTTTTCTGAATTTGTATTTCTAGATCAAGTCTCCAGTGCCAGAAATGGCCCTAGAACTGGTGGTTAGAAGTCCCAGTGTGACTTGGCTGCATTAGGTGGCAGGTGTCTCTTGTGGATAACCAAGAATATAGATTCATCCCAAGCTTGGGGAAGGAGGCAGGAGTGTGAGTGGCAGGGACTCCAGTGGCATGCTGGGTGGAAGGGCAGGTATGTAAGCTAAAGTGTGAGAAGAGGTGGGGGAATCTAGGCAAGTTAGACCAGATGAGGAGGCCAGAAGGGGGCCAGGAAGCAGAGGCAGACAGGGTATGGTTTTGAGATGGAGAAATTTCCAGAGAAGCTGGAACCTTCCAGAGAACCTCACCCATTGGGGTGAGGTTGCAAACAGAATACTTTTCAAAAAGACATGTTAAGCTGAAATACACTTGTGACAAACAGCACTCTTCATTCACATATTCATTCATTCAGCAAATCTATATTAACTGCCTACCTTATGAGGACACTGTGCAAATGTTAGGGTCAAATAAAAATAAGGTAGGATCTTTGCTCTCAAGTGCATAACTATGAACTAAACTATAGATATATTAACAGAAAATTGCAATGCAGTGTGAAAAATGCTATAATGAGGTAAGCACAGAGAGCCTGTGGGAGCCTCTGAGGAACACATAAACAAGTCTAAGATGAGATGTGAAAGATAAGTTGGAGTTAGCAAGGTGAAGAGGGTGGGCAGAAAGAACAGTCTTGCTAGAGCTCTAGGAATGGGTGAATATGCAAAAGACTGAAGAAGGGAGCTTATTCAGGGACTGCAAATGCCTTGTAATAGTTGGGCATTATATAACTGTTAAATAGTTCAGACTTTCTCCTGGGAACAATGAATTACTGGAGTGTTTTAATCCAGAAGTGACATGACCAGATGTGTGCTTTAAAAATACTACTACAACTAAATTGTGGAGACTGGGTTAGAGAAAATGAAGATCAGGGACTCACTGAAGTTGTCACAGTGCTCAGTGAGAGATGATGGCAGTTCAACAAAGGCTGAGGCAATGAAAACAGAAGGAGATGGATTAGTGAGACATTTGAAAGAAAGGACAAAGCATGGTGATCAGTTGGATGTGAGATGTGATAAGTCAAGGATGGCCAAGTTTCTGGCTTGGGCAGCTGGGTAGATGACTCTAGAGGCAGACCCATAAAAGAGGAGGCTGTGTCAGTTTCAGGAGAGTTCTCGTCTATGGGTTTTAACAGGAGAGTTAAACCTTCTTAAATCCAAAGGTCCGTTCTGCTGGTCTGTCTCACACCACTCTATCACTGTAGACAAATCTCCTTTGAGAGCTTTATCAGATCTAATATCTGGGTGGAGTTCTCACCCACACTGAGCATTTATTCATCTATTCAATCAACCAATATTTATGAAGTGCCAATTATGCATTCATAGTATTCCAGTATTCCATAGACCCCAATGTCCATCGATGCAGGTAGTTTAGTTCTTAAAAAGTGATTCTTAAAGACGGAATTACAGCTGTAAGTTTTTGACAGTCTTTCCCACTCACCCACCCCAACTTATCAGGCATATTAGTATTTGTGCTGTCATTGGCTGCTCCAGCGTAAAGTATTTCTTCACTTCCTGTTTCCATGGTTGTATTATGCTTTTTCATTAAATTCTCAAGGATGCATTACATTTTAGTTTCTTCTTCATGGACTTTGTCTATGGCAGGGTTTTGAATTGGATGGAGGTTAAATACCCAATAGAAATTCTTCAGTGAGTTATTTTATATGGCCTGAGGCCTGAAAACTCTTTTCTAGGCTCCAGAGTCTCCTGAGCAACTCTGGGGCCTCCTGTGGCTCAAGGGAGGTGTTGGAATTTCAGTAACAGGTGTGATGGATCAAAGCCTTCCTCAAAATACTTGTGTTTGATGCCATTTCATTTTACATTTAGTGCTTGGTTTTCCCAAGCTGAAGTGTGAAATTCAAGCATCAGAGAAACCAGCAGGGGTTGCAGGTTGAAGTTAATAAAACACTCGCCATGAGCCTATGTAGTTCAGATTAAAAATCATGGATGTGAGAGCCTAACCTCACACATCCATATCATCTTGCAAATCTGTTTCCTGGAATCCAGAGGGTACCTAGGCCACTAGGCCAAGAGAGATGGGGAATCTACTTTGAAAACCACTCTTCGGTTAATCACTAAAGCCTATTTTTGTCAGCTTTGTCAACAAAGCTCTTGGAATCTCTATTTCACTTCCCAAAGATACTGCAAAGATTAATGAAGTGATTTTGAATTACCTGTTGTAAATAAGTGTTGCTTTTTAAGGATGTAGTATTATTGTTAATATAATTTCATAATCAGCAAAGATATAAAATGTTGGATATTTAGTTTAGTTGATTAAATGACAATACCAGTGTGATTATGACCCAGGATTGGATTTCTACTCCAGATATGTTTTTAGTTTTGCACAGAGAACGTGTCTTGTTCAATGGCAGACTACTTCTAGCCTCAATCAGCCACCTTTTGTGTGTTGATGTCTCAGTTGGCTAATGGATAAATAATGCAGCTTTCTCAATCCACTGACATGGGTGGATAGGTAGCCTTTGTATACAAAAGCATACTATTATAGGTTGCAAGTCTGGGAAGCCTGAACAGGTCTTTGCAAGAGGAAATTAGCCCAGAGAAAGTAACTGGTTTGCCCAGAGTCATCCAGTTAGTGCAGAGTCAGGGCTAAAATCTGGATTTATTGATAAGTCCAACATTCTCACCATCACACTGTGCCATATTCACTCTAGTCTAGAATTCCCTTCTAAAATTTTTGGGTACTTGGATTCAACAAAAATCGCTAGAGAAGTAGTACCCAAAAAAGTACACTACATTCTTTGGTACTTCCTAGTATTTTATTAGATATTGTTATTTGTTTGGTGCATCTCCCGTGAGTATCATATTTTTCTAGGCAGACAGCCAAAAAACAACTAGTCAATCTACCATGTCTGCAGTCTGGCAGGCAGCGCAGGAACCCGCAGGGCAACTCTGAACAGCATTCTAGAGACCAAATCAAGCCAGCTGGGCTGACTACAGCAAATGATGATTGGTGCCTATCCTAGTTAGGCTGACAGGACTTCTGCTATGTGGATGTCCCACTTGCTGCATTCACAGATGTGGTGAATCAGTCATGTTCAATTATTCAACCACTTTCATTTGAGAACCTGCCACATGCGAGCATTATCAAGATCTCTTTGTCATATGGGCAAGAGTTTGGCCCTGAGTTGTAATCAGCCCAGGTACAGTTTGCAATATAGAGAGATTTGTCAGGCTGGACTTCTCAGAGGTGGCCGATGGAGTGGGAATGATCTTTTTATGAAAGCCAAGAGCCCCCGTGACTGTGTCTTTCTATCATAGTTTTCAAGAGGAAAAGGAAAATTGGTCTCCATGGTCCCTCTTGGCTCTGAAGTGTTCTTTTAAAATAATATTTATTGCATACCTTTTTGAGATTACAAAAGCGATACATGTTCATTGTTGAAAATGCAGAAAGTTACAAAAAAGATAAAAAGTAGTCATAATTCTAACACAAGGAAAACTGCTTCTAACTTATTACTTCAAATTTTTTCAGTCTGTTTTTTAGGCAAATAGAAGAGTATATACCTTTGAAATAAAATTGAGATCCCCCTATATCCTGCCCTGGAATTCTAGGAGTCTATAAAGTATGCAGAACTAAATAGTAAATTTCTTGCTCAAAGCCTGGCATATAACAAACATTTGTTAACTGAATGGTGAGGAAAACCTGGTTTGTGGGCTTGAGCAACTTAACACTCAGGCCATGTCCAAATCTAGACAACAAGCTTTGTGTGCCAAAGAAATGAAATGAGCTAGAAACTGACCACTTTCCTTCAAGAAAGCTTCCCTTCCCCAAGAGAACATCAATGGTAATTCACATCCCTTTCTTGTATTCATTATTTATTTCAGGAGATTGCTTCCATTTGATCTGAAAGCTACACATGCAAGGGACTTGCTGGAAGCATGGACCTCAGTGAAAAATGGACTTTGGAGGAAGGAGCCTGGTTATCCCATGCTGGAATTCATCATTTTGCCAACACCAGAGGGGGTATGACTGTTTTTGATGTCCCTAATAGCATGGTACTCTTCAGCGTCTGCACCTCATTATGTCAATCCACTGTACTCAGTGTGTGCCCGTGCTGTTTGTCTTTTCAAGAGCAGCTGAGTGGAGAGGAGAGGGAATGGACTCTGAAGTCAGACAGACCTGGGTTCAGATCCCGAATTCACTATTTATAAGTTTTATGGCCTTGAGAAAATCTGTCATTCCCTGGGCTCTAACATGGAATGCTAGAGTAAGAATGCCTACTTTGCAGTGTTATGAGGACCATCAGCCATCATTTAATGAGCTCTTGCCCTGGCCAGGTGGGAAGCTAGTCAGACATCTTTGAGCACCTAACATGTGTCAGGCACTCTGTTCCTGTTTTGCTCATCTCTCGTCTCAGCAGCCAGCAAACATTCAAATTGAGGATAAAGCAACCAGTCTAAACAGAGTAGGTCAGCTCTTTCCCTTCTTTATGATGATTCAGTTAATGTGACTCAGCATTAAATGATGGAGATATTGTTACTTTCCTGGAGCAGAGCATGCAAATGTAAGAACCATACCCTGACACAGAGCTGTGGTCCTTTGTCAGGTCTAAGAGTCTACTCCCTTCTCCATCCCTCAAATCTCATAGAGACCTACTTTGATGGTAGGAGCCATTCTATAAATGGACGATGATAGGTTGCTAAGGTTAATGCACTCACAGATGTTTTCACAAGGATATGTCTCCCATTTGTTTGTTGTTTTTTCATTTATTCAACAAATATTATTGAGTATCTATTTTGTACCAAGCACTGGTAATACAAGAGTGAAAGCAAGACAGACACAGAAAACAGCAGGCTATACTCTCTGATGTGCCCACCTCTAAAACAGGGTAACTTATATGGCAACAAACATTTGCAGACCTTCTGCACTACATCAGGGTATGTCTTCCAACCAAGACTGCTGCACACAATGAGATAGTCTCCAAAAGGAAGATGGGAAGCTTTGAGAGAGGAAATTTGGATGCATTCCACCCAAAAACCAACTGTCATTTGTTCCTGTCACACTGTTGCCCTAGCCACTTTTTAGAAGTTCTTAAGCCAGCATCTCTTCACACTCTATGGAAAAAAAATGAACCACCCTAGTTCAACACATAGCCCTTCCAGATCTGACCTCTGAATGCCTCTCTAGATTCATCCCCTGCTGCCCATCACTATTAGCAACCCTCTCCCTTCTCACTGTGTCAGCCTCTTCCTGAATCCCTGAATACATCCTTCCCTCGCACACCTGTGAACCTTTGCAAAGACTGCTATTATCATCTCTCTTCCACTTGGCAAGTTCCTACTCATCTTTGAAGCTTCTGCTTAAGTCGTCTGTTCTGGGATCTCTTCCTGCCACCACCTCTTACCAACCCCCATCCTGGTGTGAAGGAGGATCTCTCCTCCCTCCTCAGTGCTGCCATAGCCCCTGCAGATTTCCATGTCACAGCACGTATCATCACACTGTATTGTGCTTGTCTGCATCCTGAACAGCCTGTGTGCTTCTTGAGACAGATGCCTTGTTTTATTCATCTTTGCACCCCTTTCACTCTAGCATGGCAAATTCATGGTGTATATTTGATGACTGGCTGGCTGGGTGGCTGGCTGGATGAATGAATGAATGACAGTTGGGGCCACATCCTCTGAATATCTCTGCCTTCACTGAAAGCCTTTTCTGGCTGTGGGAACCTATCTGATTATACAACTGCTTCTGGCACCACCACATCACTTCACCTTGCTTTCAGCACACCTATAGCATTTGATTCAATGGCCCTAGGCTTGTTACCAAAGTTCCTAAAGGCAGAGGAGAGAAAGTGTGGTTTTCCCACTGGTGCTTGGTGCTTTTGTAACCTAGCCGATAGAATCATCTATCAGAGAATTTTAGAACTGAAGGAAGCCTTAAGGATCATCGTAACAAAGGGGTGGCTAAAAACTGCACACTGTGACCATCTCCAAGCTCTGCCTTATCCCTCTATGTGTTTACCATGTCATCTATCTGCAATCTTTGGGGCAAGGCTGGAAAATAGGAAGGGAAACCAGACCTGTATCTAGGTTTGCCTAAAGGGGAAGCACTGCTCTTGGGTAAGTGTTGAGCTTCTGGTGCTGAGGGAAAAGCTTAGTTCTGGTAGGCAACAGATACCATAATAGCTGGTTCCAGTTCAGATAATCAGTCTATATCCTGCAAAGATGAAGACATCCAAGACAAAGTAGGGCAGTGTTGCAGTAAGTGGGTGAAGCACAGACAAAAGGAATCAATGTGGCTGAAATTTGGAAATCATTGTGGGCAGCTGATATTAGTGTGGTTCTCAGAGGCCTGGGTTGAGATCCAAGAAAGGTGCAGGTCCTCAGAGGACAGAGTCAGGTGCCAAAATGGGAACCGAGTGAGGTCTTGAAGTGGGATGAGGAAACTGACACTCAGAGATGAAGTGTACTGTGCCAGAGCTAAGTCAGAAATGGATGAATTATAGAAAAATATTTTAACCATTTATTAGGTATATAATACTGCCAGATGTTAACTAAGCCTTTTTTGTATAGATATAGACTATCTCAATTAATTCTCACAACAGCTCATGATTTCATGAATGAAAAAATTGAGGCTGAAGAGGCTGAGAAACTTGTAAACATCATTCTGCTCACAAATGGCAGAGTTGGAATTTCAACCGAGATCAGTCCAATCCTAGCCACCCTGAGCAGGGCCAGAAAATAAACAGTGCTGTTGTAACATGTGCATTCTCATCCAAGCCCACAGCAGGGCTCTCCCTTACAGCCATCTCAGCTCATGCATTGCCGAGGCCTTGACCCACCTACTTCAAAGCACCTTTCCTCGACATTCCATTTCCCCACCTCACCTCTCCCCACCACTGGCTAGTGCCAGCTATTCCATCTCTAAAGCTCAATATGGGCTGGTGGGGCTTGCATTTCTAGTGAGGAACCAGGGAAAGCCCGGGAGTGTCCAAACCTCAGGGTTTTGTTGTTGGCTTCCTGCAGTCCTCAGAGAATTTCATTATCTGCCAGGGAGGCTCTGTCATCCTGTTGAGTCATAGGCCTTGAGGCAGATCCACACAACATCTGCCCTTGTATTATCCTCGGAACATCTCAGGCTGCAATTGGGTAGGAAAGCTTCCAGGAAGCTGGCTGTGGAGAACCCAGGATGTTTGGGGGTGATAAGGAGTTTCTGAAGGAAAGTCCCTCTTCCACTCCTGCTTCTGACATTCCTAAAAATATTCCCAATGATCTGGGCCAGTGGGTTTTCAAACTCATTTTAAAGGTCTGGAGCACATTTTTTTTTTTTTTTTTTTTTTTTTTGAGACGGAGTCTCGCTCTGTCACCCAGGCTGGAGTGCTGTGGCCGGATCTCAGCTCACTGCAAGCTCCGCCTCCCGGGTTCAGGCCATTCTCCTGTCTCAGCCTCCCGAGTAGCTGGGACTACAGGCGCCGCCACGACGCCCGGCTAGTTTTTTGTAGTTTTTAGTAGAGACGGGGTTTCACCGTGTTAGCCAGGATGGTCTCGATCTCCTGACCTCGTGATCCGCCCGTCTCGGCCTCCCAAAGTGCTGGGATTACAGGCTTGAGCCACCGCGCCCGGCCTGGAGCACATTTTCTAAAAGAAATCACATGCAGCTCCTGACACATGAAACAAAAGGGAGACAGTGTTTGGCCACCGTCGTGTTTCTGACTGTTGCATTACAAGTTGATTGGGCTGTTCAGTCACTAGCCACATCATGTATGTGGGGATTTGGCACGGAAGGGGAGTTCCTTCTCAGCAAATCTATAAAATATTTCTTCTTCCTCTTATAGATGTGCTCACTCAGCTGTTTGGGAATCCTGCTGTCATCCACGCTTCCCAGGGAACTCAACCTGCTTAAGCTCCTCTTTAGGGGAGAGGCAGGAAGTCTGGGAAACACGGCCTGGCAGCGTGGGCCAGGTGCGTCATAGAAATTCAGTGGTACTGTTCCCATTATGGTTATATAAACAGGAAGGAGCAGAATTCCTTTCTGAAGCCACTCAGGGTCAGGGAGAATTTTAACACTGGTCAAGGAGGAAGGAGGCAACTTTTCCTGACAGCAGTCTGTGTGCCAAGTATTGCCATGTACATGATTTCATTGTATTCAAACCCTTATTGAAATCTTGTGAAGTAGTTAGTCTTATCTCCATTTTGCAGATGAGAAAACTGAGTCTTGCAAAGGCAAACTAAGCTCAACTCAGGCAGCAAATGGCAGCAGAGCTCACATTCACTCAGGTCTTTGTACTCCAGAGCAGCATTCTATCCATTTCACTCCTGTCTGTCAGCTTCTAAGGGCAACATTACTCTGCATCTCCACCTTTCTGAGAAGTTTGATCCTTTTTGTCTATTTTTCTTGCATACTCTTTCTTTTTTTTTTTTTTTTTTAATTGAGACGGAGTCTCGCTCTGTCGCCCAGGCTGGAGTGCAGTGGCCAGATCTCAGCTCACTGCAAGCTTCGCCTCCCAGGTTTACGCCATTCTCCTGCCTCAGCCTCCCGAGTAGCTGGGACTACAGGCGCCTGCCACCTCGCCCGGCTAGTTTTTTTTTTTTTTTTGTATTTTTAGTAGAGACGGGGGTTTCACCGTGTTAGCCAGGATGGTCTCGATCTTCTGACCTCGTGATCCACCTGTCTCGGCCTCCCAAAGTGCTGGGATTACAGGCTTGAGCCACCGCGCCCGGCCTTTTCTTGCATACTCTATAGTAAACAGATGCATATAATGGAATCCATTATCCGTGATCTCCTACTGGCACTTGTTTCAATTAGTTTCTTAAAGTCCGTCATCTGTTTTAACTCTTGTTTTACAGAGGAGAGCACAGTCTAAGCAGACTAGGACACTTATTAAAGACTAGTGGCAAAAACAGGGCCAGGTCTCCTGCTTCTCCTTCCACCACCCACACTATGCTGACTGCTAAGGCAATAGCATCTTGGGAAAACCACTTTTCTGTGAAAGAAGAGAAGCCTCTGTGTGGTCCAAGAAGACTCTATTTGCAGCTCTGAAAGAAGAAATTCCCCCTCAGGCCTCTGCCTCAGATGCTGGGGTGGAAATATAAGATCATGGTCTCTGCATTTCCGCAGAAACTCACATTTATCCTACAGATGTTTTTTTTTAATAGTTTAGTCATAGATTTCAATTGCAGCAAGTGTTTTTGTCCTTAATCTTAACACTGGGTATTTTGTCTGATTTCACTCAATAGATCTGAGTGTAAGTCGAAGTGTATGATTTTCCTCTGCAGGGACCTTTTCTTGTATGTATTTTTGGAATCGTTCTTTATTCTGAATCATGTCCAAGTACACCTTCTAGCAGCTTCTTGGCTCAGGCAGGTTTTATTTCCTTTGATATGATATTGAGTGAAGATGCTTTTAAATCTGCATCTCTGGACTATACTTGGTAACAGGAATCTGGTGGGGAAGGCAGTGCAGGAGCAGGACAAATTTAATTTATTTATATATTTCCCAAAACACCTTCCTTTTGTTGGTCTCATCTCCTGCATTGATATTTGGAATTTTTAGAGGACATATTTAGCATTTTTACCAAAATGAATTCTTGGCTTCCTGTCAGAGTTAATTTCATTTTATCTCTTGGTTGTAGGCCTTGAGGCAGATCCACACAACATCTGTATTGTTTCTGCTTAGGATAATGAATTTTTTAGGTGAGATATGGTTAATTATTCTTCCTATGGCGCCCACTCCTTTCTTCTGGAAATTACGAAACAAAGCAGTTACCTGAAGACGGATTTTCATTTAAGGGAAATAAAACAACTGTGTTTTCTTTTTCCTTTTCATCAAGTCTTATAAAGAAGTGGAGTTGTGCTAAAAGGAAAAACTATTAAATCCTAGAGAACAACAAATGCCCATTGGGCCAATTCAGCCTGGAAGCTAATGCTTCAACCAATCAATTGCAAATTTCATTTTGATGAAACCTTACTTAGGGGCATGTGTTTGTCCTTAGTTTCACCTGTTGGCTTGTCCTAGGAGGTGCAGATAAGAGACAAGGATAACAGAAGAGAGTCACGCTGAGCTCAGGCAGCCTTAGCCCCTCTTCCCTCTAAATCAGTCCTGCCCACACTCCCCTGGGAGAGGAGGGGAGGAGGGGCAGGTATTGCTTCCCCGCTGTGCTCTGCTGTTAACTAGCAGAGGGCGTCCAGGAGATAGAAGGCTACCTGCAGAGAAGATGATCAAAGGGCAATACCAGGAAGGAGAGGAAGGCAGAGAGATGACTCAGCTCAGCTCACTTCTTTCTGTCTTTCATGCTTGAAATTGGTGATTTCCTTGGGGGCTGGGGACGGGAAGGCCATACACACATCCTAGTGGGCCCTAACTACTGTCTTAACTTGTTATTATGGCATTTGTGCAGCTCTTTCTTGCAAAGAGAATTAATAGCACACTTTGGCGGGATAAAGTTTCTCCCCATGTGGCATTTAGCCCCTCAGCCATCTCTTGGAGGAAGAAGCATATCTGCGTGAGACTCCGTCTCTTTCTCTTCTGGACACGATCAAGTAGCTATGTAACCCCTGGGGGCCCCTAGAGTGAGAACAGCCCGTAAAGGCCCTCCTGTTGGCCGCTCCTCCAAGTAGATCCCACAGTCAAAGCAGACCCTGCCACCTCTGCAGCAGAGGCTGGGCAGGGGCTTGATGGCATTCCCAGACTGCTACAGGGCAGGTTCCTGGCTTACAGCTGGAGTCCCTGCACACTAAGCAAAATATCTGTGATGGGCATTGTACCCTAAAAAAGTATGTAGAGTGTGCTTTTAGCTCTAGAAATGCAGCTAAGATTACTTTTGATCCTGGTGTTATGTCCAATGTTACTATATAACCATACCTCATTTACTGAGGAACGAGGGAGATGATTGAGTTTTCCAGATAACTGAAGTATTATGTTACCCTTTAAACACTTAAATTTTGTTTAAGATTTTACTGTTTTCTAATGGTTGATAAGACTTTTCTTCTATGACTTTTTAATACTTTCTTGCCTTCCTAAACAGAAAATAGTCATACCCCAGCTTATGTTTGGGAGTGGAGAAAAATTTCAGTTAGAAATTTTTGCCTTTAATTTGGAATCCATAATAATAGTATCCAACTTGTTTAAACAATTCGTATATGCATTTGAATATGCCTTTAAAAACTCCTACTAGGACACATAAGAAGTTGTGGATGGTTTTTAGTTTGCAGATAGAGATTACGAGAGGACGGGAAAGCAGACTTTTATTTTTCAGTTTATACTCATCTATACCAAATGTTCTTTCCTTTACAGTAAACACATTTTGTTTATATTGTAAAAATAAAGTTAAAACATTTACAATAATATAAGGAAAGAAAGAACATTAGAGTTAGGAGTTGGGTTCCCAGGCCAGCTCCCAAAAGCCCATTCAATTCATGATATATCATGGCAATAGTAACAGTGACCAATAGACACCAGGCCCCTGAATAATCTATTTCTATGGTAAACTTCCTCTTGAGCGCCAGAAATATTTCCACCTTGTCATTTGCTCCCCACACGTCCCACCTCAAATATGCTTCCCTAGAAACAGAGGCAGGGACTCCCTCTTGCTGTCTGCTGGGACCATGGCAGCAGAAGGCCCACCTGTCACCTGGGACAAAAAGGAGAGCAGTCAGACATGCTCTAGCCCTCTATGCGGGAAGAAAATGAATGTATATTTATTTATGTATGTATTTTGAGACGAAATCTAGCTCTGTCACCCAGGCTAGAGTACAGTGGCACGATCTTGGCTCACTGCAACCTCTGCCTCCCGGGTTCAAGCGATTTTCGTGCTTCAGCCTCCTGAGTAGCTGGGATTACAGGCGCCTGCCACCACACCCAGCTAATTTTTGTGTTTTTAGTAGAGATGGAGTTTGACCATGTTGGCCAAGCTGCTCTTGAACTCCTGACCTCAGGTGATCCACCTGCCTCTGCCTCCCAAAGTTTGTGATTACAGGCATAAGCCACCGTACCCAGCCAGAAAATGAATATTTATTATGTACCCACTGTGTGCTAGACACTGTGCCTGGTCTGTCTCATACCTTACCTATTTTGCTGTCCTAACAATCCAGTGAGGTGTGTATTGTTGTTAGGAAACTGAAAATGCCCCCCACCCAATAATTCACAGAGCTGAGATACAAATCTGTAAACTAGTGCACTGTTCATTATAACTCAGTGACACACCGGCAGAACCAGTTCTTTATAAGAGACCTATAAAAGTCAAGTGTGGGTAGGCACTTTGGACATTGCCCTGAGATTCAATAAGGTCTGTCATGGAATCCCTTATTAGAAGGGCACTGATCAGCGCTGGAAGCATGGTAAATTCCCAATAAAAGTTTGTTTTATTAATATGAAACATTATTGTTGGCTCTGTTCTACTTCCTAAGATAGAAAATTAGAATCATTTACTTTAGAGAATTTTCAACAGCAAATACTGAAACAAGAGAAACGTCTTCTCATTAACCCTCAGTTGATTAGGAAATTCAAATAACTAAGGTGCTGTGAGGATAGTTCCTAGTTTACAAGTCATCCATTAATGTGAACAAATTGAAGGCAAGTCCATTGTGAAAACAGTTTGGCAGGCTCCGGAACCTAATCACCCTGTGGAGCACTGGCAACATTTTCATAGGGGTAAACCGGTTGCCAGCTCCAAGTAACCAACTTTCAAGCCAATTCTTGGAACGCAAACTAAAAGTGGAGACAATGAACATTCCCCTAATGTAAACATACTCTGCGGTTAGTATCTTCTTTCAGTAACTCAAAATTGTTAAGGGATAAAAAGAGTCCATTTGTGTCAGCTGTAAAGCAGCATGGCATCCAATATTAACTAACATTTATTTGACTTTTACAGTGTGACACTGTCTCTCCTAGGGGCTCCAAGTGCATTAGTTTATTGCACTCTCACCACATTGGTATGCTAGCTATGATTATTATCTCCAAGTTTACACAAAGCTAAGACGGAAAGAAATGAAGTTACTAGTTAGTATTGGAACTGGTATCAGAACCCAGGTCTGGCTGATCCCAAGGCCCTCTATAGGCCACCTCTCTTGAGACACAAATGTTATTTGCTTCTTGATTCTATGGGAAACCAGAGGAGACTGATTCTGCAGACAGCCCATCTGAGCCCATCCACTCATAAGATCAGCAGGTCAAAACCTGCTGTTAGGACCTAGGATTGATCACTGGCATTGGCGATGGCAAAGCCATTCTTGACCTTGACAAGAGCTACTCTGGCAGAGTGAGGTAGAAACCTGTTTAAGCTGCTTGTAAGAGCAAAATGAAGAATGGGTGCTATCAGTGTAGATAATTATTTTAATGAATTCTGTTGTAAAGGGGAGCTGAGAATTGGAGTAATGGCTAGAGATATGTAGAGTCAAGAAAGGATTTTTAAAAAGACAAGATCATAGTAGTATGTCTGTATACTGATGGGAGTGATCAAGGACAGATTAAAATACTAATCCAGGTGGGAAGAGGGAAAAGCCACATGAATGGGATCCGATTCATACTGGAGGCCATAATGGCCTTAGATGATTCATCCATAGCAACAGGAGAGCAGGAGGGTAAATAAACAGGCAAATGCAGAGTGATTGCTGGGCTGCACTAGCTCCGTTTGATTTTAGTGGTCATGAATTGAAAATAAGACCAGACAGCATAATTTTGTGGGTTTTTTTTTTGAGACAGAGTCTTGCTCTGTCACCCAGGCTGGACTGCAATGGCGTGATCTCAGCTCACTGCAACCTCTACCTCCTGGGTTCAAGCGATTCTCCTGCCTCAGCCTCCTGAGCAGCTGGGATTACAGGCATGTGCCACCACACTTGGCTAATTTTTGTATTTTTAGTAGAGATGGGTTTTCGCCATGTTGGCCAGACTGGTCTCAAACTCCTGACCTCAGGTGATCCGACCACCTCAGCCTCCCAAAGTGCTGGGAATATAGACGTGAGCCACTACACCCAGTCAATTTTGTGCTTCTTCAATCATGTTTAGCTGGGTGTAGATGGGAAGAAGGTGGAGTTATATTTTACTAGGGTTGTGTTTTCACCAGGTAAATAGCACGGTAAGAGAGCAGAACATAGATTTGAAGGTGTAAGTAAGACAGAAATAATAATGAAACTGGAAACTAAAGTCCATAAGGAAGGAAGGAGGGTCATGAGGAGAGTGAGGGGCAGAGAAAAGGTCATGGATAAGTAAATTATAGATGCTGGTGGGGTCAAGGACACATTGGATTAAAATAACAGAGGGGATGAGCTGGAAAGGTAGGAAAGTGGATTGCTTCACATTGATATTATGACAGCAGGGGGCTGGTGTGGTTGCAGCACATCAAGAAAGGGATGCAGAAGAGTTGAGAGATTAGAGTGTGACTAGGTAGATGGAGAAAAATAAGAATAATCACAGGAATGATACTGGGAAAAGTGACAGTGAATCAGATGCCATTATCTTCAAGAAATGAGGTGGAACAACCAGAGGATCCATAGATGGCTGAAATAAGTAGAGGAGGCAAGTAATGCAGCCTGTTATTTTCAAGGAAAGCCAGTTATGGGTCAGAGCAAGTCACTGAAAGAAACATTCAGAGAGGAGGCTGAGGACATATAGATTTTGCTAGTAATGAACCATGAGTTCCAGAGGACAAACGGGAGGATTCTAGGAGGTGGGAGGGGATGGAGTGATAAGTGCAAACCTTCACTCAAACATATTTAATTCCTGGATTTGGGAGCTCAGATTACAAGAAGCAGGAAAAAGAAGAGGTTGGAGAGATAGGCTCAGCAGCTCAAGAATGCTGCCTTGCTGGGGAAGGACAGCCCCGCCCCTGCTTCCCTGGGCTGGGTGAGCAATGCTGGCTGAAGGGGCTTTCTGTCCTTCATGGTGATTTGTAAACCAAAAGCTGACAGTGGAAAAGCCTGAGATGGCTGAGTGTTTACAGGATGAGAGCACACTGGCTCAGACTGGGGCCCTTAGGCTGCTGCAGCTGGTGCTCTGATCACTTTGAGTCAATAGAAGGCCCCCAGGAGGCTGCTCAGACTGTTGACCTTCCAATAGTCCTCCAAGGATGGAGAAAGGACAACCATTTCCGTACTTGCTCCTTCCTTCCCACTGACCCTGTTATGGGTCATCAGCTGCGGGGCTCTCTCTGGAGCACATCCCAAGTCCAGCACCTTTGCCCCCTTAATGCAGAGCAGTCACAGTCAGGCCTGGGGACTGGGGGGAGATACATAACACATCTGTCCAAGTTATCAGGCCACTGACTCAGAGAGGGAGGTTCTCACAGTGTTACATTAATTACTTTAGAATTTACAGCTCTCAGAGCATAATTATTGCTTTTACGTTCTGTATCTGAAAGTAGTCAATCTTTTACAGAGTAGGAGGAGCACTGCTCTTCTCTCCTCCCCGCCTTCTCCCTCACATACCCCTATCATAATGATGTCACGCATAAATTAACAACTTCTCAGCCTTGATTTCCCTACCTCTGCAATGGAGCTCATATTACTTTGCCCACTTGAGCCAGGTGATCTCTTGAAGAGTAGGAAATAATGTTGGACTGGAGTTGGAATTCTGGTTCCAACAGGAGGGGATTGGAGGGCATTTGGGGCTCCTCCTACCTTTCCGCAAGCTCTGAAAATCCTCCATCTCCTCAGGAGAAGCCACAGAACAAACGATTTCCCAAGCATCAGAGGAGGGCAGACATAACATAACAGAGCAGGGAATCGGGTTAGAACGGGTTATGCTCTGGTTTTTTGGAAAATGGGCAAACTGGGCGGGGACTAGGGAGGATTCCGTCAGCCGGGAGTTGGGCGGCCGCGCACGCCGCTGCGGAGCGTGACGGCCACGGTTACCTAGCAACGAGCGGGGATGCGCTGGGCGCCTGGGTGGGCGAGGGGTGCTCGCCGCCGCGCCGCGCGCCCTCGGGCCTCCCGGACCGCGGGAAAACTTTGCGGCTTTTCAGCGCTGGGGCGTCGGCGCCAGGCCCGGCAGACAGAGCAATGCGCCCCGCGGGCTGAGGGCAGAGGATGCGGCCGCGGCCCAGCACCCAGCCGGGGGAGCCGCGGGGTGGCACGCGGGGAAAGTTGGCGCGCGCCTGACCGCGCCTGGAAGCCGCGCGGTGCCCGGGCCGAGTTGCCCCCCAAGTTTCTGCGGCGATTTCTCACTCCCTGGGGATCCAGCGGTCCGAATCCCGCGGGGCCTCCGGCTCACAGATTCTGAGCGCTGGGAAAGAGAAGCCCGCGCTTTTCCCGGGGACCTGCGCTTGAGCTGATGCTTGGTGGGTTCGCCCTGGATGGTAGCGATTCGAGTTGTTTTCTGCTTTTCTTCTCCCCCAGACAGTGAGTTTGTGGAAGCCTCGCCCGCATCGTACAGCCCAGACGAGTTAGGTAAGTGTGCTCCTTTTGTCTTTTATTTCTTGGTCGCAATTCTGCCCAAGAACTACGAGTTTGGGGGGCGTCCAGATGAACTCAGCTAGGGATGGGGGTGGGGTTGGGGGACGGAGGAAAAGGGTCAGGGGACACCTGCTGCCTTCGCGGCGGGAACCGGCCTTTCCTTGGCGCTGTGCTTTCGGGGTGGCGGGGCAAATGTCCAATTAGCCGTGCGTGTGTGTTCGCGCGCGCGCGTGTGCGTGTGTCTCTGTGCGCGCGTGTGTGTGTCTGTCTGTGTCAGTGATGCTGCTCCGAGGAGCCTGGCACAGCAAACTTCCAGACCTGGGGCTTCTGTAACCTGCGCTCATCTTGCCGGAAGGATACAGCAGCGACTGGTTCTGTCTTGCCAAGTACCTGGCACGAGAAGGACGTCGTGTGGGTCGTCCTTACCCTGAATTTAATGAAGTCAGGGGCTGAAAACGGCGGTGTAATTATTAAACTGTAAGACCTGCTTCCCTCCCTGATTTCTATTCCTCAGTTAGCCTGTAGGTGTCTCGAGATAGGACATTCCATCCTCATGCCTGGCATGGTAAGTGGAGATTTGTGATGGGTGAACCGGGACACTCTTGTCAAGAGATAGGCTGAAGAGAGAGTGAAAAGAAAGAAATGCGAATGGGCAATCTCTCTAACTCTTCCTGCCACCCATTCTTACTCGGTGGCTTAGTGGTTGGGTTCTTCTCTCTTTTTTTTTTCCTTCTGCTTTCAAGGTTAGTTTAGCTGCTACTGGTCTGGGCTATCAAGTCTCTCCTTACTGTTCTTTCATCACTAGCCTGAATATCTTGCCTTCCTAAGATGAAATGAAAGGATTTATTTTATGATATATGTTGACAGTAAAGGAGGAGGGGAACTGTCCACAAACAGTGGTTTAAATATGTTTATCCTCAGTAACACGCTCAACTGTGGCACCCTGTCCCTGGTCAGCCTCTTGTGCTGGGAAGAATGTCCTCATCAAGTCCCACAGGACCTGAAGCAAAATTCCACCTCAACCACGACTTTCATTCATTTCTAGGAGCCAAGCGCCCAAAATAGATATGGATCAAAGTTGGCATTCTGTGGCAGGGAGGAGTACCATGTTTTATTCAGAGGATGTATTTCTGACAAGTTGCGAGGCAATCACATCTCTATCAGTGGAATCGTAAACTAAATCCATGAGCAAAACTAGCTTTTAAGACATACTGTGGTGAATCATTTTATGAAATGAAAGTGACATCTAAACCATAGCTTTGCATGATGTGATTTATTAAGAGGGCAGGTACTTGATGATCTGCTCCACGCATGTATAATTGTATGTTAATGGCACCAGCATTGACACTCCACAGTGCGACGAAGCCATTTGGTCCTCTTAAATCGTACACAAACATAAGCAGTGGTAGGATGAGCATTGCTTGCTCTGAGAAATCCGACTATGTTACTACTAAATTGTTTGCATTCACGGAATGATTTGTGCTGCAGGAAGGCCCAGGTATTTGACCCTTTTTCATCTCCGTATCTCCCTCTGGGACTTACAGACTGAACTGCTCCCATGAGGCACTGATAAATATGGGTATCCTTTCAAATTAGCAGTAGAAAATAAAAAGCAATATTTTTTTCTCTTCAGCTCCCCTATGGTAAAAACCCAGTTTCTCATGAGGAGATTGGAGTGTGTGTCTTAGTCCATTTGGGTTGTTATATCAAAAACAGATTGGGTAGTTTGTAAACAACAGAAATTATTTCTCACAAGTTCTGGAGGCTGGGAATTCCATGACCAAGAAACTGGCTGGTTCAGTGTCTGGTGAGGGTCGGCTTCCTGGTTCGTAGATGGCTATCTTCTCACTGTGTCCTCAACATGGCGGAAGAGGGCCAGGGAGCTCTTGCTGTCTTTTTTCTAAGGGCACTAATCCCTCCAGTGAGAGCTCCACCCTTATGAAACTAGTCACTTCCCAAAGGCCTCACCTCCAAATACCATCACATTGAGGATTAGGTTTCAACACATGAATTTTGAGGGATATAAACATTCAGTCTACAGTAGCATGATGAGAACCGTGGGGTTCCCTTCTGGGTTCTGGGCTTGCAGGGTGATAGAGAAAATAAAACAGAAGTCTGAGAGTTTGAGATCAAGGTTCTAGCTTTCACCCTGCTCCAGCTTCTTTAATAGACAGGTTAACTAGCCTCAGTTTCCTTATCTGCAAAAAGCAAGGGTTGTGCCTGGTGATCCCTGAGGTGTCTTCCAGTTCTATTCTCGCCTCTTAAAGTGCTGTGAGGGGCTGTAAGCCAAAGGAGGCCTATGGCCATTGGGTATTCGTTGTTTATATTCATGTGCCATGCTGTTTGGGTACATGGTGTCCCCAAGGGTTATTCTCTCCATGACAGAGCAGCTGTCTGGATCAGACTGCCTTGTTTTCATGCTATTCAGGTCAAAGACAGAGCTGCCATTTCTCCCTTGGAAAGAGTCGTGATGGTTTTTTGGTGCTTTTCTTAGAGACACAGCAGGAAAAATGCCTCTTACAGCAGTTGATGAGCTTGTCAAGCAGCCATTCTTTCTGGAGCACAGATGAGCACAGGTTCACTCCTGGCCAGAATATAAGAAAAGGCAGAGCAAAGTTAAAATAAAATTGTTTCTCTACTCACTTCTTTTTTGTTTTTGTGAGAGTCTCGCTCTGTCACCCAGGTGGGAGTGCAGTGGCATGATCTCAGCTCCCTGCAACCTCCATCTCCCGGGTTCAACCTATTCTCCTGCCTCAGCCTCCTGAGTAGCTGGGATTACAGGTGCCCGCCACCATGTCCAGCTAATGTTTGGAAATTTAGTAGAGACAGGGTTTTACCATGTTAGCTAGGCTGGTCTGGAACTCCTGACCTCAGGTGATCCGCCCCCCACCTCTGTTGGCCTCCCAAAGTGCTGGGATTACAGGCGTGAGCCACTGTGCCTGGCCTGTACTCACAATACTTCTGAAACCCAGTGTGTGGGTTTTCTACACCAAGTAATTCTTCAGTATTTTGCAGCCACCAACCAGATGTCCTACAATTTAATTAAATTTTACCAATACCCAGAGTTAGCACAGGCCCTGTAGGTTAAGGGCTCAGTCCTGCAAGACCACCTACCACTTCAGATATCAACTGTAAGTGGTGAGCCCGCGTATTACCCACACTTATGTCTAACTTGGCTACAAATCAGGGCTTCCTATAACCTCCTTTTGGTTTCTATAATTTACTTTAATAGCTGAGAGAACTCAAGGAAGCACTATACTTATGTTTACCAGGTTATCATAAAGGATATAAATGAACAGCTGGATGAGGAGATGCAAAGGGTGAAGTCTGGAAGAGTCCAAAGCACAGGAGCTTCTGTCCTTTTAGAATTGGGGTACACCACCCTCCTGGCACATGGATAGGTTCACTAACTCAGAAACTCTCCATACCCCCTCATTTAGGGTTTTTATGGATGTTCCATTAGGCATGATTGATTGAATCATTGGCCATGGGTGATTAACTCAATCCCCAGTCCCTTTCCCCTCCCCAGAGGTCAGGTGTGTGTGTAGCAGGGTGCGGGGAAAGGGGGAGGGGAAGTGAGAAGAGTAGGTGGGTGGGGCTGGAAATTCCAACCTTTTTTTTTTTTTCCCCTCAATGTAATTTTTTTTTAATGTATATCTGTAAGCACTATTTATTTCTGCACCTACAATGGTTCCTGGATTCTAAACAGTCATGGAGTTTAAGTTTGTAACATTGGTTTACTAACAGCTTTTCAGAGAGCAGATGAAATTTTTCACTCCATGAAATACCCATGTTCTATGAGTCAGCACATGTAAAGCACATGTAACAGAACCTGGTACAAAGTAAGTGCAAGATAAAATACACAATATTCTGTGAGTCAGCACATGTAAAGTGCATGTAACAGAACCTGGTACAAAGTGAGTGCAAGATGAATGCTAGCTATTATATCTATGATATTAAAATGTGAAAAGATGACACCTTAGAATTGAAGACATACAGCTTTTAAAATCAATATTATAAAGTTACTTTTAGTGTTGATTTGTTGAAATTTATTATCTTTATTCCAGGGAATGCTTTCCTTGGCTCTTGATCTTTGTTTTCCTTGACCCGCTAGCAAACTTTTGTTTTTATTATTATTATACTTTAATTTCTAGGGTACATGTGCACAACATGCAGGTTTGTTACATAGGTATACATGTGCCATGTTGGTTTGCTGCACCCGTTAACTTGTTATTTACATTAGGTATTTCTCCTAATGCTATCCCTCCCCCATTCCCCAACCCCACGGCAGGCCCCGTTGTGTGATGTTCCCTGCCCTGTGTCCAAGTGTTCTCATTGAATTCCAACCTTTTAATAATATGGTTGGTTCTTCCCACAACCAGCCTCCATCCTGAAACTGTCTAAGGACTTTCAGCCACCAGTTATCTCATTAGCATAAACTCAGGTATGGTTGAAAGGTACTTGTTATGAATAAAAAAAAAGATGCTCCTGTCACCTCTATCACTCAGGAAATTTCAAGGGTTTTAGGAGCTCTGTGCTGAGAACCAGAGATGAAAACCAAATATATATATATTTTTTATTATATTGTATCATCACAGAAGTCCTAAAATTTTAGTTTGAATTCTCTTGCAGTTTCCTGTGACGTTGGGCAGGTGATTAAACTGCTTCAAGCCTCAGTTATTTAATCAACTCAGTTGGGACCTTGTGTGGATATGGTAAATGGTGTATGTAAAGTCCGTGTATTGAATGTGCTTGGAATTCAGGAAGTGCTTTTATTTTATTGTTTCATTATTATTATTCATTTAAAACATACTTATTTCCCAAGATTGAAGGATGAAATAGCTTTTATCAGTTATCCCGCCTACTAATCAAACCATTTTTGTTTCTGGAAACCTCTACAACTTACCTAGTCCCCAAAAAGAGGTAGTCAGGAATGGTGATTAGGTCAGTGGAATTATTTAGTGATTTGTCCCTGGAGTGGCATGTGGAATGGTTTTCCATCTGAGGTTCTGGTGATAGTTCCACTACTTTTTTGCCTCGTGATTGGTAGTCCATTCCACCTCTGAATTTTTATATCAGTCTGTAAATGAATAAATATTGGCTCCTTGGGGGATTGATTCTCAGTGTTGCAGCAAGATCATGTAATAAAATTAAGACACAAAAAGGGGAAAGTTTAAAAGGCAGTAGAGAAAGGGGTGTATCTCTGGATAAATGCTGTATTGAAAGTGGCCATGATGAAGTGTCAAGAAATATGCTTTCTTTCTTGAGATAGTGGTACCATTTTCTGAGGAGGCAAAGCCCACACCTTTCCATAGCCTTTCTGTAGTTCCATCCATAGCTAGAAGTTACGGCCATCTGAGAGGGTTAGAAAGAATGTGTGGAGAGTTAGGATGAACCCAGATGTGACCATGTCTGCCGTGTGAATAGCCTTGACTGACTGTCTTCTACCTGGAGGATAGATACTTGGTTTGACATAGGAGGAACACCATAACCTGCATCACTCACACCCACTATGACATTCTAGTTTTATGGAACTATGGTGTGATCCTCTACATTCGGCTCAGTTTCCTCCACCTGCATGCTTCTCCTCCCCCTTCTCCCATTCTCCCCTGGCTTACTCCTATCCAGCCTTCAACACTAATCCCATGTGTCAGGTCCTCCTGGTGGTTTTCAATTTTGGCTGCACATCAGAATCAGGAGGAGCTTTTAGAAGTCCTGAGACCAGTTCCCAATCCTGAATGATTACATCTGAATCTCTGGGATGTGGACCAAGCATCAATGTTATTGTGTTTTTTGTTTGTTTGCTTGGTTTTAATCACATCTCAAGTGATTTCAATATGCTGCTAAGATTGTGAACAACTGCGCTACACTGTAGCCACCTCATTCTTCTGTGTAAATCTAGCAGCCAGCACAGTGCCCAGCACAAGTTAATCTTCAGTAAATATTTGTTGAATGAGGGAGGGAGGGTGTCACCGCTGAGACACTTTATCTTTTCAGTTGTATATCTCTAAGACTGGCCTTTCTGCTTGTTGTAACAGTGCCTTGAGGACTGGATCCTTTCTCCTGTGACCTATATCTCCTGTGTTTATTCCGGGGGCTTATCCAGCTTATTTTTTATCTTTCTTAAAAATTGAAGTTTTAAAAGTCCAATTTTTAAACTTAAGTTTTCTGGTATAAAAGTAATATGTGCTTATTTTAGAAAATCTGGACATTAGAAAGAAGAGGTGGGGGAGCTCACTCTCACCACCCACAAGCAAACTGGTTCCTTGTTTTCTTAACCTTTCATATTTTGTTGCCCTTTGGGGTTGCTTGACCCTCTGGCATGCCTCAAGCTCAATTGCTGCTGTCTCTGCTCAGACCTGGTGAACTGGCCTATGAGTGCCAGGAGAGGAGTATGTCATGAGAACAGCATTCTTGGGAGCCACCAGGGCTAACTGCCCTGAGGGCCAGTATGCAAGGAGAAAGTGTTTTCTTGTGCTATTCTGGCCTTCCTCATTCAGGCAGGATGTATGCTGGGTCTTATTAGGACAAATGATGACATTTGTATAACTTCTTTAAAATAGTAACTTAAATATTTCCCAGTCTCCTCTTACCCCCTTGTACTCCAAAAATATGGAATGAGATTGCAGCTCTGAATCGCAGTGTTTATGCCTTAGTCAGGATAGGCTAAACCCCAGTGTCAGTGGCTTAACACAAGGAAGACTGCATTGCTTGCTTGTGCAGTGGTCCAGTGTGGAGTTGTCAGAGGGCTGTGCTTCATGTGTCATTGAGGACCGCGGCTTCTTCCATTTCCTGGCTTCACCATCTTCTAGGGGCTCAGATTCTTTCACTGATGCTTTGCATCCATTTGTCAGGTAAGTGAATCAGGTGAGCAACAAAGAATGTTCACCCTTGATTGCCTCAGCCTGGAGGCAAAATACTCACTTCCCCTCATTTTTCAAGGGTAAGAACTAGTCCCACAGCCTCACCCAGATGGAATGGGGTGGGGTGGAAAATGTAGTCTAGTTATATGCCAGGAAAAAGAGGAGAACACACACATTGGTGATCACTAGCTGACTCTACCAGTCGTATTTCTCTTATTGCTCAAGCCATTATGACTGAGCCTCATTAGGGCCATATGGGTGCTTGGTCTTGGTATTATTTAGGATATAGGTTGGGCTGCTATGACAAAGGCCAAAATGACAGTTACTTAACACAATATGTAAGCTTGTTTCTTTTTCACTTAGAGCATGAGCAGTCTAGTGCTGATCTGTGGCTTCAGGGTAAACTATATCCTCAAATGTGATTTCCATGCAGTAGTTCAAGGTGACTGTTTCAGCTTCTACTATCACATCCACATTCTAGTCCGTAGACAAGGGAGAAGGAAAGTGGTGGGCACAACCTGAAAGCTGCACACATCTAATGGTGTTCACTTATATTCCATTGGCCTGAACTTTAGTCACATGGTTACCCATAGTTCCAAGAAAACTGGGAAAATTGGGTGGGGATAGGATGGAATCTATTATCAGAGAATAGCTGGGTAGGGTACAGGGAGAAAGAGGTGCTGGATGACTAAGCAATCTTCCTAACAAGTTATAGGAAGCACATCTTAGTGGTTAAGAGCATGGGTATCAAACCATTCTGAGTGGTGAATTTTAGCTCCACTTCTTACTTGCTTTATGGCCATAGACAAGTTACTTAATCTTTATCTTCTTTTCCTGAACTTTAAAATCATGTACTATTTTCTGATGCTTTTCCGGACCCACTTACCATCCTTTATCACTCTTCTCTGTGCTCTGAAACACTTACCTTTTGGAATGCATCATGTGGATTTCTGTCAGATTTGACCAATAAGAGGCACTGGCAGGATATAGGAGTGTGGTGAGAAAGAGAACCCAGTGTACCTACTTCCTTCCCATCAGGCTGTGGGATAATATGGCTGTGTGATTCTACTGAAGGCTGCAGATCCTATAGAATGGCCCTCTCTTATAGCATCCTGTCTTGCTGGATTCTGATAACTTCCCCTTCCAGTTTATGGGTTGTATTAGGGTTCTCTAGAGAGACAGAACCAATAGGGTATATATATAGGTATAGTTGAGTGAGAGGGAATTTACTAGGGGAATATGCTGTTGTGATTATGGAGGACGAGAAGTCCTGTGACAAGCTGTCTGCAACCTGGGGAACCATGGAAGCCATGGTGAGGCTCAGTCCAAGTCTGAAATCCTCAGAACCATGGAACGTGATAATGTAACTCTCAGTCCAAGGCCAAAGGCCTGAGAGCCTGGGTAACCTCTGATACAAGTACTGGAGTTCAAAAGCCAAACAACCTGGAGTTCTGATATCCAAGGGCAGAAGAAGAATGTCCCAGCTCTTGAAAAGACAACAAGGATTTGCCTCTCCTCAGCCCTTTTGGTTCCATCCAGGCCCCCAGCCAATTGGATGGTGCCTATCCACATTGAAGGCAGATCTTCCCCACTCAGTCTACCTACTCAAATGCCAGCCTCTTCTGAAAACACCCGCACAGACACACCCAGAAATAATGCATCATCATCTCTCTAGGTATCCCTGAATTCAGTCAAGTTGACACCTAAAACTAACCATCATAGGGATGGTAGCAGCTCCTCATAGTGACTAGCCCCAGGGTGCTTCCTCATCATTTGCTGTTTTCCTTTAACCCTTTTGTAAATAGTTGCTTCATTAGACTGTCTTCAGTCACTCCTTTTGCATGTACCATCTATCTCCTGATAGGACCCTGACTGATACAATGGGGATAATAATAGTACTGACCGCAGCCCATGGTGGTGAGGATTAAATGCATTATATGAGAAATGCCCAATTGTAGTACCATTAAATGTCTTTCTGTCCTTAGACAAATGCTCTGATACCTTCAAGTATGGTCAAAGCTTTCTGAAAGATTGGGCATATAAGTTAAATAATACTGTCACTTACCTCCTCTTCCCTACCCTGTTTCAGAAGGATGGGTCGAGATTCAAGACTTTTGAACAAATCTGTTCTAAGACAAATGTACCTTGCATGCAGTTTCCTCCCTCCCATTTATGTGGGGATGAATAAGGAGAAAGGAACCAGGCTGAATTCACCTAGTGTGTCAGGCACTTTATACATGTAACCATTGTACGCAGCTTACTGGCTTGGGTCGTGGTACCCCCAAATATAACAATTTCCAAGCATTTGCCTGCCTATCTTACTAAGAAATGAAGTCGTTTTAAAGGCTACCCTCCAGTTGTATGTCCAGAAATCCTTAGATGGTGCTTATTTGCATGCACAGAGTCAGTTCTGGCTGCTCTAGTCTTGTCAGGGGAGATGGGATTCAGAAACACCATATTGAGGCCAGTGAACACCATAATAACTGCTCCACTCCCTCTCTTCTCCAGTTGACACTGGCCGTTGCTGCTGCTGCACCTGCTCACACCAGAACTTGGAGGCTTGGCCTTCACTTGCTTGAGAGCCTGACTGGTTTCACAGGGTCCTACCCTCTCCTGGCTGCAGCGATGAGGATGCTACTCTCCTGTGCACATTCTGAGTGGGCCCCGGTCCTTCTGATTGCGACACAAGCCCACACCTATCCTAGGTTTTGGGGTTGGGTTGGCTACGCGTGCATAGCCCTGAGCCGACCTCCAACTGACAGGGGTGTCCCTACTCCCCACCTCACTCCCAGGATGTACCCTAGATCTCTCCACCCCTTAGAAGCCTATGTATCCTGCCATCCTTCTCCCCAAGTCCTGAACACAGCTTCTGAGAGCGTTAAACTTTTTCTCAGGATGATTGACAGTGGAAAATTCAATTCCCTTCACAGGAAGCCTCACCCTACCACAGGGGTGTGGTTTGGCCTCCTGTTCCAAAAAAACAATCACAGAATAGTTCAGCATTGTTACACTTCCCCAAATCTGAGTAACTCAGTCTTTTCCATGATTGATCTTGTTGGGCACATTAGTTTATTTCATCCTCAGAACAACTCAGTGAAGCAGATGGAATTATTTTCATTTTCTGAAGGAGGAAACAGAGGCTCAGAGAGGTTAAAGGATCTGCCCGGAGTCACTTGGTTAGAGGCAAAGATTAGATTCAACATATAATCTCCGGCTCCAGAGCCAGTTTCAGTTTTCTGGGAAGGAGAATGTACAAGTTGGTCTCCTCCTAGGGAGATTGTATTGGGAACTGAATAAAATATGTTAAAGTATCCAGCACAGGCCGGGCGCGGTGGCTCAAGCCTGTAATCCCAGCACTTTGGGAGGCCGAGACGGGCGGATCACGAGGTCAGGAGATCGAGACCATCCTGACTAACACAGTGAAACCCCATCTCTACTAAAAATACAAAAACTAGCCGGGCGAGGTGGCGGGCGCCTGTAGTCCCAGCTACTCGGGAGGCTGAGGCGGGAGAATGGCGCAAACCCGGGAGGCGGAGCTTGCAGTGAGCTGAGATCCGGCCACTGCACTCCAGTCCGGGCGACAGAGCAAGACTTCGCCTCAAAAAAAAAAAAAAAAAAAAAGTATCCAGCACAGGGACAGGCAGTACAATACATGGACATTCAGTACGTATTTCTTGAACAAAATGACTGGTAGGCATTCAAAACTATATATATATTTTATTTTTTTAGACCACCAGATAATGATCAGTATTATCTGAATATTGATCTGAAACAACAACCATAAAAACTCCTCTTCGCTTCCTTCATTTATTTCTTGCCCTTTCTGCCCTTTCCCTCCATTCACTCCTATGTATTGCAGCACAGAGTCCCTGGGACACGAAATCTCCTCTGGTTTCCCAATAGTGTTGATACTAAAAGAAACGAAACCTTTGCAGCAGCACAATTTGGGCAAGGTAGTAGAAGCCTAAGGAGAATACAAAAGCACGGTTCAGGGCAGGTGGACTCAAACTTGGATGTAAAATTGATCACTACTCCCCTAATATTGGTTTGCAAAGTGATATTACACATTGGTCAGGAAGTGAGTTTTATTTCAGGGTATTCTAGTTGGGGTCAGGAAGTGAGTTTTATTTCAGGGTATTCTAGTTGGGAGAGAGAATGGAGTAGGAAGGGGGAGAATGACAATAAATTCCGAAGATAAATGGTTATCTGCTTTGGCAAAAAAAAAAAAAAAAAAAAAAAAAAAAAAAATCAAGGAAAGCGATCTGGAGTAATGGGATAAAACATACACATGCTCACATGCATTCACACAGCACACACACGCACACACAAACACGCACACACACACACGCAGGAAAATGGGAAGGGCATTTTCCCTGCCAAAGAGATGTTTCTACTAGAAATAAATGAAACTGTGGTCATTCATTCCTGAAAATTAAACACAAGCCTGACTCCCCAGAAACGATATTTCATCAGTTGTTAAGCACTAAGGGAGTCTAAAGAGTGTATAAATTACTAGTGTGATTTGTTCAAGGATACCACGATTATGGTTTCTGGGGCACGTTCTTGCTGGATGATCATTCTGGAATTTATCCTGTTTGTTTTTTTTACTCTCACACTCCTCAAATCAGTTTTGCCCAGTGTGGACACATTAAATTAATTTGATATTCATGGTTTGCTCTCTCTCTCTCCTGCTCACCCCCTCTCCTTTCCAGTTTCTCTCCTTTTCTCACTCTCTTCTTTCCCTCCTCCATCTGTGCCTTTGTTTCCCTAAGTCAGTTGCACCCTCCTCAGCCCCCACTCGCCTCTTCTTGCTCCCTCTTCCTTTTTCCATCTTAGATTGGAATATGGACAGAAAAGGCAGTGCTTGCCTTCCTAGGGCTCTTTGCCAGAAAATGGAACAGGTCAGATTATAAAAAGGGATAAAAAAAGAATGTTCCTTGGCAAAATGAGGGAAACATGTTCAGGAATGGTTTGCTATCTCTTGCTGTCTGCTGCCTGCTGAAATACACTCCTTACAGGACCGCTGCATATGAACATTTATCCCCATGGCACATATGTGTGGTTATGTTAATGTCAAATATGTATAAACATTTATTTCTGCTTAATTCTCTCCCCTGTGACCTTTGTACCCCCAAATCTAGAGTGGACAAGATTACTGACCACCTGGTGGTAAGACTTATTAATCTTTTCTCAGGGATTTTTTAGAAGATTACTGGGAAGAGTGGACACTGAGACTGCTTTCAGGTTACTGTCTAACAGTAAATAGCTTTTGGAAACTTTAGGTTCTTAAGAAAACACAGAAGGGACCTGTGGGTACAAAACCTGGTCTGGAATGAATCCTGTGGAAAATACAGGGTTTGGGGCTGGTGGAGTGGGGTACGATAGTCTACTGCTGGGATCTGTAAACCTGCCAGGGCTCCTTTGTCTATCTCCCAAGGGTTTGCTGTTTACTGTCTGTTGACCATGAATAATGTCCATTATTTTTGCTCTTGTGGTTGGTCAGCCAGAGAGTTAGACTTTAGGCTCCTTTTATAAAAATATTTACCTGTTAGCTCTAAAAATCATTTTCCCTCAAATTCAAGTGGGGACTCCAGACTGAATATTTGCTGTGAACTAAGGAGTGTGGCAGGCAGTTGTATGTCACTGTCTGGCTGTGGTGGGGGTTAACTTCAGGTGAACACCTGATGCCTCCCCCTCCACTGGTTCCCCTCCTATCTTGTAGACGGGTGATTAGGATCAAAAGAATTAGCACATTTAAAGCATTTAGAATAGTGCCTGAAAATGACTAGCATCTAATAAATATTACTCTCATTCTACTGCTTTCCTGGTGGTTTTTTTTTTTTTTTTCCTGTCTTCCCCTCCTCGCCTTGTCACTCTCAAGTACGGCTTCTTTCCCTGAAGTCCATTTTGTTTCTCCTTTCTTAATTCACTTGCTGACATTGAAAAAAGATGGAAAAAAGAACTAAATTACAAATGACTTTATTAAATGTATTATAATAAAAAGAGCTAATATTTATTGAGTGCTTTTCATGTGTTAGATTATAACATTATGTCAATCATCTTAAAACAATCCTGTAAGACAGGTACTATTATTTCCCTTATCTTACAGATGGAGAACTGAAGCTAAGACAAGTTAAATAAGTTGCCAAATCACACCTGGTAAGTGATAGGGCCAGGGCTTAAACCCAGCCCTGTTCTTCTCTATTGCTAGGATTCCTAACCACCATCTTCAATTCCAGAGCAAGTCACTAGAACCCAGCCTCCTGATTCTCAATAACAGATTCTTGGCAGAGCCCTAATTTGCAACTAGGTATGTTTGACTACAAAACCTTAGCTTGACCCACTCACAACACTGCCTACAACTTGCCACACACTGAAAGCTAGGCTCAGGCACACGAGGGTGAGTGAGACATAGTCCTTCCCTCAAAGAACTGGTAACTTAATTGGGAAGAAAGATCTATTAACAGAAACATTTACAACGTGGAGTTCTAGCTCCTTCAGGCCAACGAGCACTTATTGGCTACGTGACCTTGGGCAAGTTATCTAACCCCTGTGGACTTCAATTTCCTCATATGTGATATGGGAAAGTAAATATCTACTTCATAGGGTTATTGGAAGGGGTAAAATGAGATAATATATGTAGAATGCCTAGCACATATTTGGCACTCTATGAGCAATTGCAATTATTGTTGTTATTATATGATGACTGCAAGGGAGACATGGGACCCTAGAGAAGAGGAACCTGACTCAGTCATGGAGGTCAAGGAGAGGCCAGGCTGGCTTTCCGGATGAGATCCATCCATCACAGTGTGACCTGAACGGCATCATGTATGCCTCAGAACAGTTGGCGGCAGCCATTGTGAGCTCTTCCTCTGGGGTCCCTGCAACCAAATGCTGAATAATAAAGTGCAGAAGAATGAAGCTGAATCTTGTCTCTCATACAAACTCAGATTTAGCATGGGAATGCTGCAAAGTGGGACCGTAACTTTGTTACCTCCTTCCTCAAATACTGTCCACACCCTTATGCCTCACAGTGTCCCTTTCTTACTCTTAAAAAGTCCTTAAATTTGGCTCTGTACTATTCAGTGGGACAAAGCTGTTACACCATGCTCACTTGCATTTCACTCCTTTTTCTGTCCTTATCAGTATTGCTTTTTACTACTATCAGCTTCTTATAGCTGACATTCCACACTGTTTATCAAATGAGAGACTAAAGGCTCCTCTAAAGTAATTTTAGGGATATAACGTAGTGTAGGTAGGCTGGTATTTGCCAGACTTAGGAAATAAAACACAGGAGACCCAGTTAAATTTGAATTTCAGATAAACAGTGAATAATTTTTTTAGTATGAATATGTCCACTGCAATATTTTGGACATATAATATGAAAATATTTTGTTGTTTATCTTCAGATAAGCAGATAATTTCAATTCAGATCCAAATGGTGTTTCATCTGGCAGCCCTAGGTGTAGGAGCAGTATCTGGGGATGCTCTGCCCTTTGCATTGGATTTTGGCTTGCTCTTCGTAGGTGTAATAAATGGTGACCCAGTTCCATGTCACCAGGTATTCAGTTGCCACTTGACTCCACTTGCTCTTAGTAGGTGTGATAAATGATGACTCAGTTCCATGTTGCCAGGTATTCAGTTGCCACTTGATTCCATTTAGGTGCTTACATCAATGAGACTTGATTGCTGCTGTGCATATTATTTTATCACCTCAGTTAGAAAATGGATGCTTGAAATTAACCCTCCTACAGTAGAAATCCTAAACAACTTCAGGGATTTGATGCTCCACTGTGCACAATATAGAAACACGGAAGACTGCCTGCTCCTGGACTGGTTATTTGGCTTCTGGGCTCTGAATGTTAAGGTTTTGATCTTCTTCTATTCTTTCTTTTAGCAGAAGCTCATGTCTGATTGACCCCATTTTGGAGAGTCAGAGCATCTTAGTGTCCTCATTGGAGGGAACACCCAATGCCATCCTCTTTAACGCATCATCACTCGGCCTCTGCTAGAACATCTTCTGAGGGGGTGTTGTGTGAATGGGGGAGGGGCTCCTGCTTCCTGAGAAAACCTGGTCTATTGTTACACAGTGATCGTTATTATAAAGATTTCTTTATAGAGAGCGGAAATCTGACTTACTGTTTCTTACACACAGTTGTCCATGTTTTGCCTTCTAGAGCTTTCAAACGTTTATTTTACTGAAATGGGAGGAGTTCCCATATGCCCGTCACAGGGCCTGCGACAGGCGTGGCTCGCTTCTTCAGTGCCCCGCTGCTCAAACTCCTAGAGAGAGCATGCAGACAGGCAGGTTGTGGGGAGCGTTGTTTTGGGCTCCAGCCCCAGGGCAGCATCTAGGGTTGAGTGTTTACAGCTCCCGAAGCCCCAGTGGGTGTGTGTTACAGTGTGCTCTGTCAGTTTTGCTGTCTGCAGGCCGCTTGTGTTAATCAGCTTAGTTAGACCCTCTGCCTTATTGCAAGGACAGAGGGCTTTCTGTATCCTGGATTCTTGCCCTAGTGTACCAGAAAAATTGGATCACAAGTGGGCTTGGAGGATGGGTGCAAGGTTTTATTGAGTGCAGGTAGCTCTGAATGAGGTGGATGGGAAGCCAGAAGGGGGATGGAGTTGGAAAGTGGCCTTCCCCTGGAGTCAGGCTGCCCAACAGCCAGACTCTCCTCTGACTGCCCCCAACCAAATTCCTCTGTTGATGGCCTACAGTGTCTGGTGGTGTCTGTTGGTGTGTTCTTCTGCTCCTCTCGACGTCCAGCCACTTGTGTCTGTGCCTGTTAGGGTCTCGGGTTTTTATGGGCACAGGATGGGGGGCGTGGCAGGCCAAAAGCAACTTTTTGGGTGCAAAAACAGAAATGCCTGTCCTCATTTAGGTTTGTGGGCACAGGCCCGAGGATGGAGTCCTTGCCAGGGACCCCGCCCATCTCTACCCAGAACTTCCCTGCCCTCTTCCCATATCATTATTATGACCCAACATAAGGATATATTTTATGTTTAGACCCACAAACACAAATACAAATACAAATATAAATATAACTAAACAGAATTTCATGGAATAGCAATTACTCTTATTTGGCTGCATCTGGTGTTTCTTATTATATTCTATTTTATTTATTTAAAATGCTGGTCAGGACCCTGTTAAATTGATTTCATGACCCATAATTGGGTGACCAACTACTGTTTGAAAAACATTATTGCTATATAGTGTTACAGAGCAAATATAGAATAAGTCTATTCCTCATTTCTTTCTATTTGAAGGTTGTCATTATATAATGTCTTAATCTTCTCTTTTCTACACTAGATATGACCGAGTTTCTCCATTCATTCCCATCCTGCTCAACACTTTCTGAGTGCTTTCTAGCTGAGAAACACTTCACTTAAAATTTGGCACTGAGACATGAGCACATCACTTCACATATAGCTTGGCCAGTACTTGCCATTGTGGGATCATTAGACCCCTTGATTTCGACTCCCCTGAGTTTATATCAATCAGTTAATTAATATTCATTTGGGTATAGTTATAATTATTAATTTATGTAAAATACCTAACCTAGCCCAATTTTTTTCTGTTTTGTCTATTATGGTACCTTGAAATATTTTTCCTATTTGTGGGGGTGGGAGATGGAGAGCTCAAATCAAGATGACAATTATTCATGTTTCCTGGATCTGCCTAAAATTCAGGAAATATAAACAAAAAGAAACTATGTGTCTAGCACAGTCTAGCACAGCAATAATTAAAACTCCACCAAAATGATCATATTTTGTAAGAAAATGGCTAACAGGTTAATAATAGTTAATGTTTCTAGAACACCTGCTGCAAGTTAAGCACTGAACTAAGAGCTTTACATGTAATTTACTCATGAATTTCTCACAGTCTTTTGAGGTAGATACTACTGTAACCACTGCTTATGAAATGACAAAAACGGTTTTACAGAAGTTTAAATCGTTCAGCCAACATCATAGGACTAATAAGTGGCAGAAGGGGTGATTCCAGGCCCATCTGACTGCTAAACCTGTGTTTTAAAATCTGTAACTGCCTCCCACAGAGAGGAAACAGCCTCTGGTGGTTTAAAAAGAGAGAGTGCCTATAACATGCCTAGTGTAATGCTTACATGGAGGCTTAATAAATAGCTCTTAGTGTCTCCCATAAGGAAAGGGAAGAGCTTAGCAGCAAATTCAGGCCACTAAGGGTCCTCAGGAGTCTGTGAAAACTGTCTAGATTCATCACTAACCACAATGGGGCAGGCCTCAGAGTGCTTTCCAGTCGGGAAGTAAGGTCTGGAGTCAGGAAACATATTTCTTGTGCCCATGAGATGGGAGGCAACATAAAATAGTGGTTAAGAGCAAGAGCTGCTCATGCCTGTAATCCCAGCACTTAGGTAGGCTGAGGCAGATAGATCACCTGAGGTCAGGAGTTCAGGACCAGCCTGACCAACATGATGAAACCCCGTCTCTACCAAAAATACAAAATTTAGCTGAGCATGGTGGCACATGCCTGTAATCCCAGCTACTTGGGAGGATGACAGGAGACTAACTTGAACCAGGGAGGCAGAAGTTGCAGTGCACCAAGACTGCACCACTGCACTCTAGCCTGGGCAATAGAGTGAGACTCCATCTCAAAAAAAAAAAAAAAAAAAAAAAAGGCAAGAGTTTTGCAAAAACAGACTTGAATCTTGGATCTGTTAATTTCATTTAATTAATTTCAAATTAATTTCAGGGTTTTTTGAGGCTTTTGACACAGTCATTAGCTAAAAAATCAAATGTTCAAAGATATGGAGCAGTGCCTAATATCTGGAGAGCAGCACTACCATTTATTCTTTCATTTATAGTTGAGAAAGTTTTTGATAGTATAACAGAACAAAGTGGTGGCAGGAGGTTTTTGAACAGCTGGTTTAAGTAGCTTCAGGAGACTTCAGTTTTTTGTTTAGCTACATGATTGAATGCATAATAAATGCTTTGTGCTTTTGCCTATCAATACCTAGAGAAAGTACATCAATGAAGAGATGCAGGACTTTCAACTGATTGGCAAAAAGCAAATTTTAGCTTGTCTTACAGGATGCTTAGTTTGCCAGTACACTTCAGACCAATGGGATAGTCATAGATGGTGTGACAGTGTTTAAAGGCAACAAAAGGCTACTCCATGTGGCCAGCGCTGTCATGAGCCTCACTAAGCTATTTTGAAGATTTTTAAGCAATGATAAATTAAAAAAAAAAATTAGACTACACCTAAAGTAGTATATAAAGTATAGCAGGATTCCTGTATACTCTGCAATCAGTTTTTTGAAAAAAAATGTCAAAAGGTAGAGAATACAAGAAAAGTTTTTGGGATATAATTTGAATGACTGTGAAAACATAACCTTTGACACTGAACTCATTTGCTCACTCCTTAACTTGATAGCAAAGCCCAGTATGTACAACTGTGTTGGGTGTGGGTGGTCTCCAAGGCCACACTGCTCTCTGAATTGATTTTGAGTTTTGTTTGTAAGATGATCACAGTCATGTTACACTGATATGAAGGGCATATATATATACATAACCCTTTAAAAAAACATTCTGCCTCATTCTTATTTCAAGATGAATTTCTATACAGACTAGATATATTTTTTTGTGAAGATCATATCAATTAGACATTTTGAAAATGACTTAAAATATTTTCATTAATGTTCTGAGAAAACAAGTTTCTTTTGTGGTTTTAACCAAAAAGTTGCCCTTTTTGTCACTGGATTCACCTAGCATTCATAATTTTTTTTTCATACAATGAATTAAAATTTGCTAAAATAATGGACTGGCTTTCTGGTTGCATTTCAGGTGAGATGTGTTTAAGGCCAGAGCTTTTCTCAATATTTGATTTTTCCCCCAATATTTGATTTTTAAAAAATATACACATAGGTGCTGCATTTATATCTGCTGGTTTAAATTCTGTCATATTTCACTTCTAGACTTTCAGTATGGCAAATCATATCTTACTTTTATTTAAGCATTTGTAGTTTGGAGTATCTGGTACTAGCTGAGAAATAATTCTATAATTGAGTTTTGTACTCACCATATATGAATCATTCCTCATCTATAATGTGCCCCCAAATGCAGCTTCATTTTCCGATACCTTGACGCAGAATAAAGTTTTTCATCATTTAGGTGCAAAAAAAAAAAGGGCCAGAGCTCTGCAAAAAACAGACTTGAATCTTGGCTCTGTCACTTATTAGGCATGTGATCTCAGGTAATTGACAGGACCTCGCCTAGCCTCCAGTCCACATGGGTAACACATAGGTAATAATATCTACCATACTGATGGAATGAGATAATGAATGAAATAATCTGGTTCAGAGGAGACACTCCATATGTGCTAGTTCAATGTAGAAAACTGGATTATGATCTTTCTTCTCCTACAATATCATGTGCCTGCTGTGTTATTTAGGTTGAGATTCTGAGTGCATAGAAATATAGACCCTCAAAGTGTTGTCCATGGATAAGCAGCATCAGCACCATCAGAGAACTTGCAAATGCAAATTCTTGGGCCCCATCCAGGCCTACCAAATCAGAAACTCTGGAGTGGGGCCCAGCAATCTGTGTTTTACCAAGCCCTTCAGGTGATACTGATACAGCTAAAGTTTAAGAACTACGGCCCTAATGGCACTGAAGATTCTGAGTCTTCTCCTGTTTTCTTTCTTTCTTTTTTTTTTTTTTTTTGAGACAGCGTCTTGCTCAATTGCCCAGGCTGGAGTGCAGTGGCGCGATCTCGGCTCACTGCAAGCTCCGCCTCCCGGGTTCACGCCATTCTCCTGGCTCAGCCTCCCAAGTACCTGGGACCACAGGCGCCTGCCACCACGCCCGGCTAATTTTTTGCATTTTTAGTAGAGACGGGGTTTCACCGTGTTAGCCAGGCTGGTCTCGATCTCCCGACCTCGTGATCCGCCCGCCTCAGCCTCCCAAAGTGCTGGGATTACAGGCGTGAGCCACCGCGCCCGGCCCTTCTCTTGTTTTCAACAGGACTCAGTCAAAGCTCTAAAGAGGCTGCATCCTTTGGGTAGATATTGTAATCAAATACGTAGACTCCACAGTCTATGTCTAATTTCAGGTTGTTTCCATTTAATCTTTTTATTGTTGTTTGTCCCAAACTGGCCATTTTCTTATGTTCTCTTTCTCTCCTCTATTTAATTTGAAACCCCTATTGTATATACCTTACATCATATCGGTTGAATAGAAAGGGGCCATTCCCAGACACCCAGGTAAAGGAGACAAGTAACATTCCTAAAGAGCTTTCCGCGGCCATCCCTGCATCCTTAGCACAGGGTACCTGCAGGGACTGTACTTCCTTTGCCTCCTTTAAGTTCCTGGAACTTTCTGAGAACTTTTCTGCCACAAGACCTTTGCACATGATATTTGCTTGGCCTGGAATGCTCTTCCTGCCTCTTTTATGTGGCCACACCTTCTTGTCTTTTCAGTCTTTACTTACATATCTCCTTGGAGAAGGCTTCCCTTTTCATCCTCTCTAAATGGCCACTTTCTCCCTAATTGTTAACCCCTCTGTTATTGCACTCTCAGTCTGCTCCTTTTCTTCATTGCACATAGGCCAGTCTAACTGTAGACTTATTTATATGTTTTAGTAAGACAAAGCCCATACCAGGGTATTCGAGCATCTAGCAGAGTACATGGATTATCAATGTAATCAATAATTTTTTTTGGTGGTGCTGGGGGAACAGGGTGTCATTCTGTCACCCAGACTGGAGTGCAATGGTGCCATCCTAGCTCACTGTAACCTCAAACTCTACCACACCTGGTCAATTTTTAATTTTTTTTTTGTAGAGACAGGGTCTTACTGTGTTGCTTAGGCTGTTCTTGAGCTCCTGGCATCAAGAGATCTTCCCGCCTTGGCATCCCAAAGCGCTGAGATTACAGGAATAAAGTCAATGTGCCCTGCCAATATTTCTGAATAAATGAATGAATGAATGAATGAACCATTATAGTTCTCACATACTTTGCCTTCTTTCAAACTCTGTTGTGCTTTCAGTTAATCCTCTATTTAGGACTTAATTTTTTCTTTTTTCTTTTTTTTTTTTTTTTTTTTGGAGACAGTCTCGCTCTGTCGCCCAGGCTGGAGTGCAGTGACATGATCTCGGCTCACTGTAACCTCTGCCTCCCAGGTTTAAGTGATTCTCCTGCCTCAGTCTCCTGAGTAGCTGGGATTACAGGTGCCCTCCACCATGCCCGGCTAATTTTTGTATTTTTAGTAGAGACAGGGTTTCACCATGTTGACCAGGCTGGTCTCCAACTTATGACCTCAAGTGATCCGCCCTCCCTGGCCTCCCGAAGTGCTGGGATTACAGGCATGAGCCACTGCGCCTGACCAGGACTTAATTTTTTCTAGTTATTTCTAATTATTCCCTCTCTCTCCCAATCCATACTTTGGACTTTTCTGAAGACTTATACCTAGCATGATACTCATGACACTGGCTCTATGACTGAGATGCAATAAATGCTTTCTGATTTCTTGATCAATAACTTATAGAACATTTAAGACATGAATTTTAACTTCTTCCGTCACTTTGAGTTTATGCTGTAAAACAAATTTTTCTCCTGAATGGAACCATCTAGAGCATCTGGAGCCATTGGGAATGGTGAGAATTTCCCCACTTCTCTGTCTTTCCTTGGCTTTTAAAAAGGTATAAGACCTGTTGGTCTGTAGTGCATATTCTGGAGAGAGAAGAACTAAAATTGCTGTACAGATTGTGGAAGGGTCATTTCTCTCACTGTTCTTTCTATCTGTCAACTGAAAAGGTACATTTTCAGTATAAACATCCAATAATTACTTTCAAAATGGGGATCACAAGGGTTCTTTAAGGTGAACATTCTGATCTGCATTGTCTTCAGCTATTGTGAAAATCCTTATTTTTAATAGTGGCTTTATGTTGTTTTAGAAACTCAGTATGATTCCATTTTTAGAAACAAAAACGTGTCTATATCATCAATCAGAGAGGAAAACATGATTAGTTTTTTGCTCATGAAAAGAGGAAAGGGAAGCAATCATAATAGAATGATATATTGTAGGGTGGATGGAACTGAAGCTGCTGTCTATTAGTATGTGATTGGATTCACCCAGTATCTCAACGGAATGATCAATATGATTAGGCTTGGGAGCTTCTTTTCAAGTGGGCAACATCAATTAATCAACTAACTCAGTGGTTCTCAATCAGAGGCAATTTTGCCCCCTAGGGGACATTTGGCAATGTCTGGAGACAGTTTTTGTTTTCATAAATGAAGGTAGAGGGGGTGGTTGCCACTGGCATCTAGTGGGTAGAGGCCATCCCTACAATGCACTGGGCAGTCTCTCACAACAAAGAATCATCAGCCCCAAATGTCAGAGGGCCAGGGTTGAGAAACCCTGCAATAATATCAGCCAAAGAAGTATTACAAGTTTTCAGTATTCCCAAGGTTTCTGTGGTAGTGGTAGCAAATAATGTTTAAAATAACCATCATGTATTGAATATCTATTCCATGCCAGGATCTTTATATTTATAGCTGATCTGTCTCAGTCCGGGCTTGACACCAGGTTTGTTTGGGGCCAACGTCTCCATTCTTCTTCCTAACCCCATTTGGTGCAGGTGCATTTTCTCTGGACATCAGCATATCTATCCTCGGTTTCTTGTGTTTGTATAGATAAAATTATGTGTTTAGTGCATATTAGGTAATATGCTTACAGGAGAAAGCAGTCAAGCAAGAAGAGACTGGTGTGTCACTATGGGTGTGAAACTAAAAACATCCCGACAAACAGGCCTCAGATCTATAACTTAATAATCCAGCCAAACCACCTGTGTAGCCTGGTAGCACAGAGCCTAGTCCTCAGTAGGTACTTAATAAATATTTGTTGGGAAACTTTTTTCATAATCCACACAGAGTCCTTGGTAAGCTTCAAATGGAGTGGTATTTTCAAATGACTCTTCTGTTGCATAACATTTTATTTGTTCCAGGAGCAGTTTCTTCATCCATAAGCACCTGATATTTCCAGAACTACACAAATGTCGTACCTTGTGTATCTTCCCACTTGCCCTCCACATTTTCCTCCTTTTTTTTTTCTCGCTCTGTCCCCTGGGCTGGAGTGCAATGGCCGGATCTCAGCTCACTGCAAGCTCCGCCTCCTGGGTTTATGCCATTCTCCTGCCTCAGCCTCCCGAGTAGCTGGGACTACAGGCGCCCGCCACCTCGCCCGGCTAGTTTTTTGTATTCTTTAGTAGAGACGGGGTTTCACCATGTTAGCCAGGATGGTCTCGATCTCCTGACCTTGTGATTCGCCCGTCTCGGCCTCCCAAAGTGCTGAGATTACAGGCTTGAGCCACCGCGCCCAGCCATTTTCCTCCTTTTTGTTTTTCATTCTTTCACTCTGAGTCAATCTGGTCCTGACAAGAGCTCATCCCCTTGCCCTTTGCTGTCCTTAGGACAATGTACACACAGCGCCCTCTGCTTTAGGCACTGTCAGTATTCCCTGAATTATGCTCCTGCCAACAGTTTGCAGGGCAGGGCATGTGTCAGAATCTTCAGAGGAGACGTGCTGTGTGAAAAAGCTTATTTGAGAATATGATTTTATATTTAGAAAAAGGCAAGAAAAAACACACTAGAGTTGACCCTTGAACAATGCAGGAGTCATGGGCGCTGACCCCTCCTACAGTTGAAAATCCAAATATAAGTTTTGACTCCCCAAAAACTTAACTACTAATAGCCTACTGTTGACTGGAAGCCTTACCGATAATATAAACAGTTGATTAGCACATATTTCATACGTTATATGTATTAATACTGTATTCTTACAATAAAGAATAAGCTATAGAAAAGAAAATGTTATTAAGAAAACCACAAGGAAGAGATGATCATCATAAAAGTATTCATCCTTGTCATCTTCACATTGAGTAGGCTGAGGAGGAGGAAGAAGGGGTAGGTTGGGCTTGCTGGCTCAGGGTGGCAGAGGTGGAGGAAGATCTGTGTATAAGTTGACCTGCACTGTTCAAACCTGTGTTGTGCAAGGGTCTGCCATTGTAAAACAGAGAGCTGAAAGAAAAGCTTGGAAAAAAACTTCTCACCTGGTGATCATATGGGAGCTTATTAACTCTGGGGTTGATGTGACCATTTGATGTTTATAAAAAGAAGAAGTTAAAAGAAAAGCTGTTTAGAAGCATGGCAGTATATGCTTTCCTTCCTTGTGTCCATGCCTTTGCTAGAAATTTCCTCCTTCTCTCAGCACCTGGATTTCTTGGAACCTGCCCTTTTTCCCCTGTGCATAATTCCTCTATGTTCCCATAATGCTTTGTGTCTAACCTCTAGTATGTTCACCATCATCTTTTATCTTTAGCATACTACACTCTGATGTAGTAAATACTTCTGAAAGAGAATTGCAGGAGCGCTGTGACTAACCCCAGTGAGCCAGCTGGAAACCTCAATGTGCTAGGAGTCATTTCGAGTGGATTCCAGGACTGCACCTTTAGAGATTCAGAAATTTGGAGGTGGAACATGAGGAATTTAAATTTTTACATGCTTTGGTTCATAAGTTACACTTCGGAAAGTGCTTGAACTTGAACTTAAAAATTATCCTTACTTGTTCTAGGAGCAAAACAAGCATTTTGATCAAAGCAGCCTGGGTGCATTCAATCATTGGTTTGTTCATTCGACAGTCATTAATGGAGAACTACCAATTGTAGTGACCTGTCCCAGGTGAGGCTGGGTGTAGTAGCTGTCCGTTATGTAGTCATGTTCATTCACTCTCCTTTTGCTGTTTGGCTTCTCTGTCTTTGTAAGCCCAAGCCCATTCTTAGGGCCCATTCAGTCAAAGTATTAGCTGGTAAGGACTTTAAATGTTTGTCAAGAAGGGGTGCTGAGAAGAGTGAGAGGGGAAAGAAATTTGCATTTTAACAGAGTATTTAAATTCCTTGGTATTTCAAATTACTGGAGAAGAAGAGGGTTTCTAACTTTTACTGAATTCCTAGATGTGCCCAGCACTTGACCTGTAGTATCTCATTTAACCCTTGCAATAAGTTTATGAAGCAAGTGTTATTATTTTACGGAGGAGGAAGCTGAGGCTGTCCGTGTCTGGAAATAGATGGAACATGGACTAGAAGCAGGTCTTACTGTAAAGGCCCTGCTCATTCTCCTCTATCAGGATGCCTCTGTTACCTCAATATTCTTCCCACCTCTATGCTTGTTGGGAATAGCTTGGTATCACTGGAACATCCTAGTACTCGTCCTGTTTTGAGTGAAAGACTGCTCTCTGGGCTGCCCCAAAGAGCACTAAAATTGGCCCATCATCTTCTTAACTTTCCTAGGAGTGAGTGAATGACAACTTGGGTCACTTTAGAAAGGATGCTGACCTTTAGGATGAGTGCATAGATCCAAAGAAAGCACAGATGTGGACTGGTTCATTACCTTGCTGTTAGTGAAGGTGTGTTCATTTTTTATGGTAAACATACTTTATTTTCATTTGACACAAACCAGACATCGGAATCTCCAGCCAAGTGTACTGAAAGATGTTATTTCTTGTTAGTCGGATTCAAAGTCTTTTTTGCAGGCCTTAGTTCCTGAACAATAGATTCAGGAACTAAGTTAAGGCCTGAAAAGATGATTTGTTTTCTGCATTTGATGTAGAGCTTATTCACAGATGAGGAAATTAAGACACAGGAGGGAAACATTGGCCTCCAGCAGTGCTTTCTGCCTGTGCTTCCATGTATCTGACTACTGGGTATTAATTTGAGGAGTCTAGGCTAGGTCCACCTGATTGAATCAGAAGATTTTTGAACCCACAAGCTGTGCCTAGCACTTCATTGTGGGTCTAAGAATCTGTAGCATTTGATAGAGGGCCCCACTTCTTGAAACTTCCTCTGACTTCCATGCCTTTAAGTTTTCCCAACTCTCCTACTTCTCCAGATTCTTCCTCTTCTTCCTCCTTCTTTCCCTATTTTCCAGTTGTGGACATTCTCCAAATGAACCGATTTTCAAAGCTTCATCTCTCTTTTTCTCTGCACTTCTGTCCTCAACTTCTCACCCAGTCCCTTGTTCCTTGTTTCCTCTTGCCCAGATGATAGTAAGTCACTCAGCATCTTTCTCAAACCGTTTCCTCTTCTCAACTGTGCTTCATCTGTCATTGGTCTAATGATCCATTCTTCTAACACTGCAAGATCTATTCTTCCTATCACTGGGCTGCAATGACAGGAAGTCTAGGTTAACCTGGTTACTTTGTCCTTTTCCCTAGGATAAACAATGAGTCAATGAGAATAATAAAATCTTGCTTCAAAGATTTGATATCTTTCTTTATGACATTTGGTATCTTCAAAGATATGGTATCTCTCATTTCCTTTTTATCACCTCTATCAACCTCACCTATCATTGCTTCCTGCAACTATCCCAGATAGTCTCTTGAAATAATAATAGCAAATGCATGTTGAATACCACAGGCATTGTGCTGAGTATTTTACATTTGTTACTTTATTCAGTCTTCACAACCACTCTGTGAGATGCTATTTTCTTCATCTTGCCCAAAATGATGTTTAGAGGTTTAGAGAAGTTAGACAACTTGCTCATCGTCACACAGCTACTGAGTGGTGGAGCTCCGACTCAGCTCATACCTGTTTTGTTCTAAACTTGATGGTTGTAACTTGGAAATTCTGCTGCTTCCTAGAATATAGGATGGTATCTAGGAGTGGGCAATTAGTAAAGATTAGTTTCTTTTCTTCTTTTTCTATCCATCACTTCTTCCCCAATTTGTATTGAATTCATGCAAATGCTAGGTGAATCAGTGGTCCCTTCACTGTCCATAAGATAACCACTTCAGCACCGAATCTGCAATTCAGGGCTCACAATGTGCAGTACAAGGCACATTGAGGGAGAAGTTGTTTCTGTCCCTGGCTTTGCTACTAAACTTGTTCTGTAACATTGGACAAGTCATTCAACAGCTATGCCTGAGCTTCTTCATCCGGCAAGTGAAAGGTTTGGTTGACACTTTCTTTGATTCTTTCCAGGCCTACATTCTTGTGATGTTGTTATTCTGCCTTCCCTTGTTTCCTCCTCCTTTCTGGTAAAAATTCTTTCCTCTATGACTTCTTCCCAAGCATTCAGACCTTGTCATCTCCCTCTTGGCTGTTGCCTCTGCTTGACCAGTGCTGCCTTTTCCTCTTCCTGCTGTGTCTGAACTCCACCACCCTCCCAGGCTCTTCCTTCTGTGTAAAGTTAGTGCCTCTCTCCGCCTTTCCCAGGCATCTGCAGTACTTGGATCTCATGCTTTGTTGCTTGCCTGTTTTCTGTTCACATAGCTTGTTTTCTTAGACAACAGATCCTTGAAGGGATGGTGAACTGCTCTAAGTTTCTTTTGTGTGCTAAATTTCTTTTGTGTGTACCGGGGTAGATGACTTTAAATGGAGTAGTTATTTCATAAATAATTGTTAAGTGATTACATTTGGGCTTTATCTTGAGAGCAGTTTACTCAGTAGGAGGGCCCATCAGGGGAATCAGAATCAGGGGACACAACCCACCCGAACTGATGAGACGTAAAACTGCTGACAGTCTGGTTAGGGAACTGCCACATTCCAGGGAGGAGTCCCTGAAGGCCCGGCCTAGTGAACAGGTAAACAGAGGCAGGGAGCACCAGATAAGAGAGGCTTGGTGTGCGCTGACTCTCCCACTGACATCCTGGGCAGCAACTGCACAGTTACCTGGCGTTCTCTTCTCCAAGCAGTAGAGCTGCCCAGAAATAGCCAGGCAGAAGTGCTATGGGGCACGCTCGGGCACCCCAAAACGGGGATCCAGAGAGCAGCGAGTATAAACCAATATAATGAGGTGAATGAGTAGTTCTTAGCACAGCCTAATTTTATGAGGTGGGGCAACATTTTCCCAGAGTTGCTTACTTTCTTTACCTCTGCTCAGGCAGATAACAGCCTGGGGATTTGTGGCCAGAGGATGTACGGTTCTGCGAACACATTTAATATCCAAGGCCGTCAGGTCTGTTTTGGCCCTTCTGTTTGTCAGCGGAGCACATAGTAGCAGCTTATCGCCCAATCTCAAGTGCAAGATGGAAGCACTGGGGCCCGGGGAATGCTGAGAAAAGCGTGGCCACTTTCCACCTGGAAATTCCACTTAAGAAGAAGAAGAAAGAAAAAAAAAACAGCCTAAGCAGATTTAGACTTTTTGGCAGATCCGGAAACAGAATTTTGGCCTACATTGGGCTGGTGGTAAGGAAGACAAAGTGGAGGGAGAACTGGTGACTCTGAAATTAATCAAAACCCGGCAGGGAACAAAGCAAGGGAGGCTGTCGCCCTCCTAAGTCTCAGGGAGACACGTCAGCTTGAGCTCCGGGCAATTTCGGTCTGGCAGTCTCGCGGCCCGGGGAGGGGCGGCGGGTGTCTGCAGACGGGCTCTAGGGCCCAGCGGCCGGGCGCCACGGCGGGGGTGGAGTGTAGGGTTATAGTGAAGAGCCCAGGCGACCCTCCCCGGCCCGCGCGCGGGGAGCGAGGAGCGGGGACGGCGGCGGGAGCGCGCGAGAAGCTCTAGGACCCAGCAGCGGTTGTAGCGTTTGGGGCTGGAGGTGAAGCCCTGTGTGAATGGGGTTGATTGTCCCGCGCCTCTTCCCGGCGCTGCCCCAGGCCATGTCCAGCGCACTGCCCAGCGGCCGCCTTCCCCAGCCGAGGGAGTGAACTAGCCATGATCGCCTCATGTGGAAGGCAAAGTTGCGCCGGGGAACTTGTGAGCCTGCGGTGAAAGGTAACCAGCCCCCACTCGAGGTGCCGGGAGGGCGCCTCCGAGTTTCCCACGCGAAGAACCCTGTCGCCCCGGGCTCCCCTGGCCCCTGCTGCTCAGGGAATGGGGCAGCTCCTGGGGGCCCGGGGCTGAGATCCCAGATTGTTGTTTTTAAGCGGGTTCCCTTGACCCGCTCCAGGTCCAGTTGCCTGCGGACAGGGCCTCAGCGCCTTGCTGCCCCGCGACCCACGTAGACTGAAGTCGTGGCCCCGGGGTTTGGGCCCCGGGGTGCCGCGCGCCCGACGCAGGGCTGGCCTTTCCGGAGGGGCGCAGCCATATGGCCCTATACGCCGAGGCGCGCCCGCGCGCGTTTCTCGCGGCGAGGGAGGGGACGGAAGGGGTGTCCGGTGCCGCTTCCCCCGGCGTGAGACAAAGGCGCGCGCACCGGCCCGGCCGACCGGCTCCGGCGCTCGGGACTGGACCCGTTCTGCCCGCCGGCCAGACCCGGCTCTGGCGGGTGGGAGCGACGAAAGGGTCGCATCCCAGCCCCAGACGTTCGGGTCGCGTTAGCTGCTGCTCCTTCTTTGTTCTCTCCCCAGACAAGTTTCTTTGACAAACTGGCGAGTTACATCCAGCTCCCGCTTGCCTGTTAAGGCTGCCTTTACAATAATCTGCTTTCAGGGGGAAAACATTTAAACTTTCTAAATGGAACCGTTTTTTCTTGGAATGTGACATTGTGGCAGGAGGGAGAGTGGCACGTTGGCCGATGACAGCCGAGCGGAGCTCGGGCCCAGTGCCGGTACAGGGGCCGAGGGTGCCTCATAGGCGGCCGGGCTGGAGGACGCGGCGGCAGAGCGGACGAGCCCTGGCGCGCACCTCTAGGGCCTTCCCCACCTGGACTGCGTTCGCGGAGACGTGTCCAAGTTTCCCCCTTCAGAGCCCCAGGCCGAGAATCCCGGGTCTCTGCTCAAAGCTCACGCGCCTCGCGCACCCTGCTCTTCCTATCTTGACTGATGACTAGGAAGACTTTCCCTTTCCATTTTTTCCCGAAGATTTTTGCCTTTTTGGCTTCGGTGTTGGTTTCCTGTCTCTGAGTGGCAAACACCTTTCGGCCGGGCTAGCGTGTAGATCACCTGGACTGGGGTTTCAGAGGTGGACCCTGAGCGTGCGGCCTTCTGAAACGATGCGATTTGGACCCAACATTTTGTCCCCGTGTTCCCTCAGCTCCCTTTCTCTGTGAGGCCTTGGTTGCCCATTTTCTTCTCCTGAGGCATGTTGTGAGAATTTAGTTTTTGTACTGCTTATAGAAGGCCTTGGTGATGGTGGGGTACGTAGTCTGGAGAGCCAGTTGTGATACCTCGAAGTAACCAAAACAGTAAAGTACTAACCTGCTCACCATAAACGAATTAAACCAGAATAGAGGGATATTAATAGCTACAGTTCCAGAAAATTTCCTTCCTTTTCGGGAAGCAAAAAGTCAGGGCTTGAAATATTAAACAATCTTGGCTCCCTGCTTCCAAAACTGGCCTAATGGGTCACTGCCAAACTGGCTGAGATTTCCCCTGGCTGCCTACCACTCGTGGGCCCCGGCTGCTGTGGAAGTCAGACCCGGGTTAACGATTAAGGAGCTCTCTAGATTGCAAGGTCTTAAAGAATCTAGAGCAACTGACATTTACTTCCTAGTAAGGTTCTCCGAGCCTTATAGTGTATTACTTTGAAGGCTCTTTATGAGAATAATGTGGGAACAGTAGTTTAATATACTTTGAACTGTTAGTAAAGGGTGGAAAAGCACTGATTTGACTAGAATGAAGGAAAACACCGATTCGACCAGAATGAAAAGAGTAGGACATAGAGTAGAAGGCTTTATGCAGGCTCTACTTTTCCTTATGATGGTGGTGGGGGTTGGGGGGGAAGAATGAGAATGTTTAGGTCTTGGAGTGCACTTTTGTTTTTCTGTGATGCATTTTTCAAGATAAATAAGGAAACCTTTGTAAACCTGTAGGTGTACAGGAGAGAAGGTGCTGTACCTGTAACTTCCCTTTCCCTCCCCCTTCTTTTTAAAATGCACGAAGTCTGGCCGGGCGCGGTGGCTCAAGCCTGTAATCCCAGCACTTTGGGAGGCCGAGGCGGGCGGATCACAAGGTCAGGAGATCGAGACCATCCTGGCTAACACGGTGAAACCCCCTCTCTACTAAAAAGTACAAAAAACTAGCCGGGCGAGGTGGCGGGCGCCTGTAGTCCCAGCTACTCGGGAGGCTGAGGCAGGAGAATGGCGTGAACCCGGGAGGCGGAGCTTGCAGTGAGCTGAGATCCAGCCACTGCACTCCAGCTTGGGTGACAGAGCGAGACTCCGTCTCAAAAAAAAAAATAAATAAAAATAAAAATAAAAAATAAATAAATAAAATGCACGAAGTCTTGGTCTTTCAGGTTCTTTGCAGATGATGGAGGATGTAGAATACTAATGTTCCAAAGGGCATATGGAGATCAAAGCATTTAAAAATACATCTTTTCACGGAGGCTAATGGACGATTTTCAGTTTAAATGAGATTTTAAAGTGCTGTCGTTAAGAAAAGCACATGAATGCAGAAATGTGAGTGATTTTATGGGAAGGCACTCTGCTGATCAGACTTGAGAGTGTCTGCCCTGGGCCAGTTAGTCTAGAGGCTGTTGTGGGTAGAACTCAGCTTTTCTGATGTCTACCCCTGTGGAAAAGTGTGGACCCAGGGCCTAGGGAAAAGATGGCTGAACTAATTGAAATGAGCGGACTGGCTGGTGAGAGTTCTGTCGAAAAGTACAGCCTCTAGGTATCAGTGCTACATTTATTCATAGTAATTTGTGAAAATGCTTTGAAAATGATAAAACACTATATAATGTAAGACTTTTGAAAAAATAATTAATGACATGAAATGGGAATTGCTAGTGAAAATGGTAAAAGTTTGATTTTTCAGGCCAATAAATTAAAAAGTAACTTTGTAAGACCTGGTAATATTTCTGATATATACCCCAAAGTAACCTTTTTTCTTTTCTTTTTTTTTTTGGTGGTGGGGGTGTGTGGCTATCTGCATTTTAAATGCATAAGGAAGCTCAGGTCAGAAAATTCTGCAGTGTTTTGAATAATTTTTCTCCTATTTTTCATTAATTTTGGCAGGTTCTTATGACTCAGAATTTAGTAGGTAATAAAATCCTCGAAAAGCAAGGGGTAGCTTGTAAAGGGAGGTCAAGTAAAGGGAGATATTTGATTACAAGGTTTGTTGGAAATAGTCTGAGGTTGTTGTGGTTTTATGTTTTGTTTTGTTTTTTTTTGTTTGCCTAGTGATTTTTTTAAAGTTAATTTTGTTGGCTTGGCTTTGTTTTGTCTTGGAGGAGAGGTACAATGTAAATCTTGGCCATTGTGGGTAGGGCAGTCCTCTACTTTTGCTGGAAGGAAGCCACTCCTACTCTTGCTTTATGTACTGGCACCAAGCTGAGTTCTCCTTTAACTTGTGAGGCCCTTGGCTCTGCCCTCATGGCCAGGCCTGGTGAAACTTTAGGGTATATTCATTTTGGACACTCAGCACAGGACTCCTGGATTCCTAAAGGGGCTCACACATCAGGCATTTCCCCCCATCTTTTAGGAGGGAGTAGGAGAGTAGCTGTAAGGTGTTGGAAATGTATTGCTGTTAAGATACTGGAGAATTAGATTTAAGTTTTCAAAAACTGTCATCCTAAGGTGTGTGTTTAAACCTGTGTTTGAGACCTCACTGGCCAGTATTGCAGCTCTAGACCTCTATTTTGTCATTTTGTTTTTAAGTAAAATGTCTGCTATTTACTTTTTTTTAAGTTTTCTTTTTGAAATGATCATAGCTTCATAGGAAGTTGCAAAAATAGTAGAGAGGTCCTGTGTACCCTTCACCCAGTTTCCCCTGTTGGTAACATCTTGCATAACCATAGTACAATAGCAGAACCAGGAAACTGACATTGGTACAGTCCACAGAGCATATTCAGATTTCACCAGTTTCACATGCACATGTAAAATTTGTATTTCTATGTGTGTACTTCTGTGCATTTTTTCCATGTGTAGATTCATGTAACCGCCACCACAATCAAGATACAGACCATTCTATTACCCCAATGATCTCCCTTATGCTATACCTCTATAGTTGCATGGGCCCTCTTCTCCCCACCCTCACCCTGTTGCTAAACGCTTAGCAACCACTACTCCTGTTCACCATATCTATAATTTTGTCATTTTGAGAATGTTACATAAATACAAGCATGTAGTATGTGAGCTTTTGAGATTGACTTTTTGCTCAGCATAATGCCCTGGAGATCCATTCAAATTTTTGTATCTATCAATAGTTTGTTTTCATTGCTGAGTAGTATTCCATGGTATGGATGTACTATGGTTGGTTTAACCATTCACCTATGGGTTTTTTCCACTTCATGACTATAACACATGAAGTTTTTATGAACATTTATATATAGGTGTTTGTGTGAACATAAGTTTTCATTTCTCTGGCGTAAATGCCCATGATTGTGATGGCTGGATTGTATGGTAAGTGTGTGTTTAGTTTTTTAATAAATTGCCAAACTTTTCCAGAGTGTCTGCGCCATTTTACATTCCTATGAGCAGTTTATGAGAGATCCAGTTTATCTGCATCCTCACTAGCATTTGATGTTATCACTATTTTTTATTTTAGTTGTCCTAATAGGTGTTCTAATCTTATCATCGTTTTAATTTGCATTACCCTAATGGCTGATTATGTTGAATGTCTGTCTTTTTTATGTGCTTATTTGCTATCCATATGTCCTCTTTGGTGAAATAACTATTCATGCCTTTTGCCCATTCCCTAACTGGATTATTTATTTTACTGTAGGGCTTTAAGAGTTCTTTATATATTCCAGATACAAGTCCTTAGTCAGATTTGTGGATTGCACATATATTTTCCCAAGTATGTAGCATGTCTTTTAATGTCCTTACCAAGGTCTTTTGCAGATCAAAGGTTTTTAATTTTGATAAAGTACAGTTTATAGATTCCTTTTTTCTTTAAGGATGGTGCATTTGGTGTCACATCCAAGAACATTTTGCCTAGACCCATGTCTCAAACATTTTCTGCTGTGTTTTCTTCTAAAAGTTTTATAGTTTTACATTTTATTTTTAAGTTGTAGTTCACTTTTATCCCTCTTGAGAGTTTATATGTCTTGCTGTTGATCTTATAAACCATCTATTAGGTCTTGATTGTGCACAGATGGACTATCAGGTGTAGTTCCCACTCTGAAGTGCTCACAGATTAGCGGTGTGGCATGTGGACATTACCATGTGTTACTACTATGATAGGGACACATGTGATGTACCATGGGAGCTCTGAACAGAGAGGAGAGAGGGCTCGCTTTGGTCCAGGTGGTCAGGGAGGGCTTCCCTGAGCATGCTGCTCAAGCATGGTGGGAATAAAATTGGTTTGCTTTTGATCCAGTTTTGGATCTTTATTGCCATGAATTCTTTAGAGTGTGTTACTCTGATTCTTGAGCACATGCTGATTGAGTTGGCATAAACTGAGTGGTTGAGGACCTTTTTGAACAGTACGTGGCATGATAGCTTAAAAGAAGGTGAAAACACAGTACTTAAAACTCAGTAACATAAACAGTATGAATGAAGTTGAATAGATTAAGAGTTATGTATATGTTAAAATGAAAAAGGAGAGGTAGTATTTTGGATTGAGAACAGGTAGCTCTGCTTGTATCCTGGCCCTGCCGCCTCCTTGCTGTGTGACCTCGGAATTGTACATGCTGAAGCCTCATGAGTAAAATGGGGAAAATAATAGTTCTTCCCTCATGGAGCTGCATGAGGGCAAAGTGAAGCAATGCGCACAATGCTAGGCACGTTGAAAGCATTCAATAAATGCCTGCTACCATTATTATTATTAAAACAGCAGAGAGGCAAGGCAAATCACTTTAATGATATGTAAATTCACATATATCTTCTTTGAGAACCTTCTCTGAGAACCTGGAACCCCGGTTCTTACTCATGGAAGTGTTCCTTTTCACCGTTGGGAGCACTGTGTCATGTATCAAACACTACTTAGTGAATGAGATAGAAGATAGGATGCTCTATTCACAATCTGTTACTATCTGTATAATAAACCTTTCTTTGCATCTCTAAAAGTATGATTTGCGATGAAAGAATGATTTCTTCTGTGCCCCTGAGCACAGGAGGTGGGAGGAGCTGGCACTGCGTTCACAAGGCTAGCTCAGAGTTTATGGTGCTTGGTACTGTAGGTGCAGTAAGTCAGGGCTGATGTCACCAGGCTGCGTCTCAAATTTCATAACTGGGAGCTCTGTTTCCTTCTTGATGACCAAGTTGTTTACTTCTCAGAGGAAATTAATTGGATCTTAGATGTATAATTCCAGGACAGTTGTTCTCAAATGTGATTGAGCATCAGAATACCCCAGAGGGCTTATTGAAACATGGATTGCTGGGCCGCACACTTAGAGTTTCTGTTTCCTTGGTTGATTGAGGATAGGGCCTAAGACTTTGCATTTCTAACACATTTCCAAGCAATGCTGATGCTGCTGGTCCTGAAAACACATGTTAAGAATGACCATTTTAAAACATAGCCTGTACTGAGATGCTTACCCTTTGGAATGGAGTTTGTTCATCTACAAGCAATTGAGTTTGAAATAGATCAATTTCTAAGGTTATTAGTTGATATAGCTATATTTCTTCCTCTAATCACTGTTATTTTGCGCCTCACTTTCCTGACCATGACTTTTTCTTCTATCATATGTCTCTTGCTCCTTGGAAGACATGCCCCGACTGGGTATGTGGCTACCATATTGCCTTGGTAAATCACTTAGGCTCTGTAAAATAAGTGTTTTTACTAAATATTTATCTTCTAAGGTTATTGTGTGGCTTAAATGACATAGTGCATGTGCTCACATAAGAGGTGAAATTTCGTATAGAATGATTTTCTTAAAATTATTTTCTGCATCCTCAGTATCTTTTTGGAGCAGTGTCTCTGGATTTAGGGTGCTCCGCCTCTCCTGACCGTAAGTTTCACTGCTGCTTGGGGGACTTGGTAACGGTTGCATAGACATATGAAGGGACCACAGACATACTCAGGGATGTCATGAAGAAGGTTCATGCAGTGGATGGATGGTTAAGCTAGGGTCTCGGAGGGCCTTCCAAATGGAAATGTTTTGGAGGCACATTGATAAGTAGTTGTAGTAATAACAAGGAGAGTCCAGTGCTGGAAAATTGCTTGAGCAGATGTTGAAATATTAGAGATTCAGCTTCCTCAGAGTAGAGAAATATAACTCCATGACATTTTTTTTTTTTTTCCTGGCAGTTTAGGACAGATGTGATCTGGCCCACATCTATTTTTTTAAAGTTCTAGACCTACACTGTCCATAGTAACCACTAGTCACTTGTGGCTGTTTAACTTAATGGAAATTAAACAAAATGAAAAATTCAGGCCCTCAGTCACACTAGCCACAGTTCAAGTGCTTAATAGCCATTTCCATCATTGCAGCAATTTCTATTGAGGAATGTTGTTCTACAGTGAGATTAGCTCTGTTGTCTGATGGCAACACCACAGGGCTTCAGATGATAAGACAGGGACACATTTTTGAATGAAATATACCACATCTCCCTTGGAGGGCTTGTGTGAACTGATTGGGAATGCTCTATTCACTTGGACCTCATTTTATCCACTGCTGTTTTTGGAGGCTCATTCCATTTGAAAGCTGGGTCAGCATGGCAACTGAGTTATGTTGGCGGCAAAGCTTACCAGGCCATTATCAAGAAATGTCTGCTGTTTCTAGGGATGTTCCATTCATAGGATTCTTCCAGGGATCTGGTCCTTGAGAGAAGCAAATAGAAATGCTTGGGTGGAATTAGCACAGAAAGGTCCTCCTGAAGAGGACCATCAGAGGTCAGCCTGAACTTCTTCACTCTGGATCTGTTCCACTGTTGAACCAACCTTTGTCAACGAGAGGCAGGAAGCTGGCCCTTGTTCATCTCTCCAGTGTTTGGACATGCTCAGATACCATTCCACACTGCATCATCCTAACTATTGTTTCCTTTGAAAGTGTTCTGTAAACTGTAATAAGGTTCATTTCCTTGCCCACCCTATACCCAGTCAGTCTTTAGGTCCTTGCAGTTGACCTCCAAAATACTTCTTGCCTACTTCCCTTCCTTTGCATGTCTCTACAGCTAAACCAGTTTAAGGGCTAATTACCTGTTTCCTGGACTACTGTGATAGCCACTCACATAACAGGTCTTCCCACTTCTGTTTTCTTTTTTTTTTTTTTTTGAGACGGAGTCTCGCTCTGTCGCCCAGGCTGGAGTGCAGTGGCCGGATCTCAGCTCACTGCAAGCTCCGCCTCCCGGGCTTACGCCATTCTCCTGCCTCAGCCTCCCGAGTAGCTGGGACTACAGGCGCCCGCCACCTCGCCCGGCTAGTTTTTTATATTGTTTTAGTAGAGACGGGTTTTCACCGGGTTAGCCAGGATGGTCTCGATCTCCTGACCTTGTGATCCGCCCGTCTCGGCCTCCCAAAGTGCTGGGATTACAGGCTTGAGCCACCGCGCCCGGCCACCACTTCTGTTTTCTTGCACCTCTTCTGACCTAGTCTGCCCTTCCTTCTTTCCCTCCTTCCTCCCACCTTTCCTCCACCCTTCTCAGAATAGGCCCAGCAAGACAGGGATGATAGGTATCTTGTCTTCCAAGCTCGCTTTGCTTTCTCTTTGTGAGGTAGGGCTCTGCACACACCCTGTGGCCACGTGCCAGGGAGGAAGGAGGCATCTCACGTTCAGCTGCTGCTGCTTAGCTGTGAGCGCTGCTCTGGGTGGTATGACCCAGGAATGTGACCCCTGAAAGCAGGTGTGAGGCAGGCCTTTTCCTTTCTGACACGGGCTGTGTTCTGGAGGACTCTGAGAACCAAGTGTTTTGTGAGCAAGCCTCCTCTATCTGGGGGTCTTGGGAAAAGTAGAGAATATTAAATCCTCTGGTAAGGCCCTGTTTCCTGAGGGACTGGCTCCTAAATATTACTGCAGTTATAGGTTGATTGCTCATCCTGGTGATGTGGGAAAGGCTGGAAGATAGAAGAAGGGCAGACAAAGAGATTAGGAAATGTGCTTTTTATGGAAATTAGTGGATGCAGCACTCAATGCGTAGCATTAAATTCATTGCAGAAAAACACATGTAAAACCAATCTAGCTTCTTGAAAAGGGAAATGGTCTAATGGTCCTTTTATCTAAAAGAGTCAAAGAAAATGCCTTCTGAAATCACAGTAAGCTTCAATTAAGACACCTGGGAAAGTAATTTTAAAAGCGTCACAAAACCATTTATACAAACCTTGAAGATAATGGCGGTGTCAGGTTTGTTTAAACTAGTAGGTTTGTTAAAGGACATAATCCTGTCAGACTTATCTTCCTGTGGTATTGACTGGCCTGGCAGATCAAAAATGAGTGGTAAGTGGCATAAAAATGGTGAATAAATTTACCTTAGCTGACTTTTAGAGTTGATCCTGTATGATATTCATCAAAAAACTTAAGAATAGAGTCTGAAAAGTCTACTTTGAGATACATATTAGCTTAGCCCTGAGTTGAAGCATTACATTTCCCCAAATTCTAACATTTCTTACTTTCAAATTTCTCCAAAATAAATTCCAGGAGTTTGGAGAAAAAAATTGAAATAAAGACAAATATTTATATTTTAGTGACATTTATTAAGTGACTAAAATCACTTTATTAGGTTAGGAACAGAAAAAATGGGTTATGTGTAATTGTTCATAAAATAAAATACTGAATTTCTTGCATTAAATTTAGTAATTTATTTAGGCAGTAGTCACAATTATGCTAATTAAATTTACTTTGAATATTTTCAATTGCTCTTATAGAAGAGACATTAGGGAGCATGACATTTCTTATTTTGGACAGGATATAAATTAGGCAGAAATTTGGATACAGAATCACTCACTCCTCTTTAAATATCTGTTGAGTGAATAACTTTGGATTGTACAAGTCCATACTGAGGTGGAGAATTTGATGGGATTACAATAAAAGGATATATAGTTCATCCATCTGATATTTGAGGGTCTGTCATGTGCCAGGAACTGGGCTAGGTGTGGGGTATATATCCTTTGCTCCCTGTGGAATTCATATTCTATAAAAGGAATGTAGTGTATTAAGATGTTAGAAAACAAAAAACAAATTGACTGGGTTCATTCTGCTCTAGGAAGAGAAGAAAGGATTCATAACTGTCTTTCAAGCATTTATTTTATTTTCACTTTAAAATGAGCTGACATCGCAGATATCATGACTTCTAGAAGCTTAGAAGAGTTCTCTGCTGGGGAGGGTGGCTAAATACAGATTAGGAGGATATGGTGGGCAAAGAGGCAACCAAAGAATTAATAGAAGTCTAGGGGTATCTTACTAGAACTCTGTTTAAATTGAGAAAGTATGATGTAATGTCCTGCCTGATGGTGGGAAGAGGACCCTGATGGGCAAATTGTGATGTGCTCTTTGGATATCTTTTTTTTTTTTATTTCAGTAATTACCTGTGGAGCTTAATGATTAAGACTCCAGAGCTGGAAACCCGTATTCACACCTGACCTGTGCCACTCATTAGCTTTATAATCTTGGCTAAATTACTTAACCTCTCTGTCAAGTAGACTTTCCTCATGTGATGTGTAGGGCTCTTAATTACACCTACCTCAAAAAATGGTTAGGAGAATTACATGCTAGGTATAAGAACAATATTTGACAAATTAGAAGAGTTAAGTGTTAGTTATCATGGTTGTTGCAGTTACTATTGCAACATTTTATTATGCTTATAGATTCTGTGGGTCTGGACTTCAGGCAAGGCACTGTAGGATGCCCTGTCTCTGCTCCATCATTCCTGGGATTTCTGGGGCAAGAAGGCTGGGAGCGCATGGGTGGTTTGTGACTGGATTCACATGTCTGGCACCTGGACTGGGATGACTTGAAGACTACGTCTGCAGACTAGAGTGTCAACAAGTTGCCTTTCCACATGGCTTGGCTTCCTTACAGGATCGGGCTAGTTAGAATCTTTTATGGTGGCATAGGGCTCCAGGTGTGAGTATTCCAGGAAATTGGATGGAAACTGCATTGCCTTTTATGATTTAATTTTGGAAGACACATAGAGTTACTCCTCTATTTTCTCTTGGCCAAGTGGACTTATAAGCCTGCCTAAATTCAAGGATGTGGATCCACCTTTCTACGGGTGTGTCAAAGAATTTACAGACCAGTATTAAACTGCTACAGTCATCATCATTATCATGTTATCGTTAGGTAAAGTATTAAAAATGTAGCCCACAGTAAGTCTTTGACCATTTGGATTGCCTGGAAACTGTGTTATTCTGAAGATGTGAATTTCTGTGTAGTTGAAGGCAAATACTTTTGGTGGTGGTTTTTCTGTAAGATTGATCCCCTCCCCACTACCTCACCTCCTGCCTTATGTAACATTTTCTTGATGGTTCAGATAATCATCATGAACATCGGTAATATGATGTATCGTTTGAATCAGGAGTGGGGAGAGACATATAGATAATACAAGAACGCACTGATAGTTTTCTTCCAAGAAGATGCTTTGCTCTCCATAGTCAAGATTATGATTCCAAAATAGACAGTAACTGAAGGTACAAAATGGTGATAGAATGAGTATAAAATGCATTTATATGCTCTGTAAACAAGAGGTAATGGGTAATACACTTGAAAGCCCTATTTTCATGATTTTTTTTCCCTTTAAGATATTGTACTGTAAGACCCCTGGGCACTTGCCAGGTAGAACTTGATCAGCATCCACAGAATAGGGATAGAATCTCCAGAAATGTTATATTATGATGGCTGATCATATTGATTTAGACTTTTTTTTTCAAGTAGTTATTGTAAATCTATTTTGAGATCCTTGACTTGAAAAAATTATCCAGTTACCTGTTGCATAGGATACTAAAGAAAATGTTACACATTATATACCTTGAAGTGAGGCTGACCTTTTTAAAAAATTTTATCATTTAATTGGCTAGTCCATTAAAAGACTCACTGTTTTGAAAATGAAAATAGGCTTTAAATTGCCATGTATGTTATGATCCTGAAGGAATAGACTTTTCTGCATTTTTGGTAGTAAAGAGTTATTTTTTCCTATGTTGTCAGTGAAAGGAACAGATCACTGCAAAGAAGAGATTTGAAGTTCATGTTTTGATCTCTGTCCTATTATATCAGAGATGAAATGAAAGGAAAGTTATGGAACAAAGGTGCTAGGGAGAGGAAAATTCTTTTCCTCTTATCTGTAACGCTCAGTACAGAGGACAAATCCGTCACCCCCTCCCTCAGTAACTCCCCTATTGTCACTGTCTCTGAAGATGGAGCCTCTTAGGCAGCTGAGGGGTATTCAGGCTAGTCTGGTTTCTGATACCTTCTCCAGGGCCACTTAGCCCTTGACTTGCATGCCAAGAGGGCCAGGTAAGGAGACGCTGAAGAAGCTTTTGACTATACCATGTAGTCTTTTATTTTGTTCTTTGATGGAACTGGACATTTTAAGCTTATTTTCTGAGTAATGGTATATTTTAGATCTTCGTTCATCCCCAATTCTTGGAAAGTTGAAAATGTAATTTTAGCGTAGTTTGTTAGCTGAATAGTCTGACCAAAACAAAACTCTAAAAGCTTTCATCTCTTATCTGCCTGAGCATCTTGTTGCTGTTCTATTTTAAAGAGCTCACTGGCTGGGCGCGGTGGCTCAAGCCTGTAATCCCAGCACTTTGGGAGGCCGAGACGGGCGGATCACGAGGTCAGGAGATCGAGACCATCCTGGCTAACACGGTGAAACCCCGTCTCTACTAAAAAATACAAAAAACTAGCCGGACGAGGTGGCGGGCGCCTGCAGTCCCAGCTACTCGGGAGGTTGAGGCAGGAGAATGGCGGGAACCCGGGAGGCGGAGCTTGCAGTGAGCTGAGATCCGGCCACTGCACTCCAGCCCGGGCGACAGAGCGAGACTCCGTCTCAAAAAAAAAAAAAAAAAAAAAAAAAAAAAAAAAAAAAAAAGAGCTCACTGATGTGATCATCTCTTGAAAGTGAACTTTACGGGGGTGATTCCTGTTATATTTTCCCGTCTTCATGAACAGAAACTAAAATTTACTGAAAAATTCCTATGTACTTGTAACACTGTTAATAGCCCTTTCTGTTGTCTCAATTAATCTGCATAACAGCCCTATATAGTAGGCCGTATTATTATTCTCACTTACTAATAAGGCAATGGGTACCAAGAAATTAAAGCATTTGCTCGTGTTCACATAGCTCATCAACAGCACAGTCAGGATTCTTACATTGTTTAAAAAGCAGATTTGCCAAACAAAAACAAAGTATGGCATGTCCTTTCTTCCTGCTTAGTGGATATTTTCTCCTCTATCTTTTTTTGTTCTTTAAATCTTTCTAATAGTGTGGTCTTTTGGCTTGACAACATCATTCTCTTTCGCCTTCAGTCATCATGTCTTAACATCCTTCCCTTTGTCCAGGATCACCTGACTTCCTGCTAGGCAAGTTATTGCAATTTCTTTTCTCCTCACCTAAAACTAATCTCATGGAACTTTTTTTTTTCCCTAGTGAAATAATCATTGTTGACTTATATTCCCCTTTATAAGAATTCCTCAAGGACCCGAAGGTGCATTCTTGTGCAGGTGTTTTCTGGGTGGGCATCTAGCTCTCTCCAGATGCATTTTCTTTAATCAACAGAGGTCCATTCGCCTGACTAATAGAGTTCAAGCAGTGCTTTATATCAAAGGGCTTCTGTGTGTCTTCAGGTTTCACTGACTTCCATGGGCCATGGCCATCTTCCTTTGCCTGGGCAAGGAGATAACTCATTCTCAGTTATAATTGATTGTCAACATTTTCATCTTAAAAGTCTTCTGTAACTTTTACATCTTTTGGACTTTCCCCATGGGAGAGGGTGTGTCATTTAGAACAATGTTTCTCAAAGTGTGTTCCATGGAACCTTGAGGTAGGAGGTCTTTGAGACCTAAAAACTATCTTCATAATAGGCCGGGCACGGTGGTTCATGCCTGAAATCCCAGCACTTTGAGAGGCTAAGGTGGATCACGAGGTCAGGAGATCGAGACCATCCTAGCCAACGTGTGAAACCCCATCTCTACTAAAAATACAAAAATTAGCTGGATGTGGTGGTGCATGTCTGTAGTCCCAGCTACTCAGGAGGCTGAGGCAGGAGAATCTCTTGAACTTGGGAGGTGGAGGTTGCAGTGAGCTGATATCACGCCACTGCATTCCAGCCTGGTGACATAGCGAAACTCCGTCTCAAAAAATAAAAAAGAAAAAAAAAAGTCTTCATAATAATACTAAGACATACTCTCAACCATGAATCAAGACAGTGGTAGCAGTCAGTCAATTAGTCACACACTCAGAATAACAAAAAAGCCCATTTCCACTTAGGAACGTTCTAGTTGAGGCAGTACAGAAGATTATATTAAATCTCAAATCTTGAGTATGTCTTTTTAACATCCTGTGTGATGAAATGGGAAGATACATAAAGTACATCCGCTGTGAACTGAAAAAATACCCTTGTGTGATGGAATTGGGATATAAATATGAAACTAGATGATTTTCTCATGGAATGCATATTTACTTGAAAGAACAACTGACAAACTGTGGTTATTCTGACTTGGGCGTTAGGTAGATATTTTCTCCAGAATAAATAAAGGGAACTTGTCACTTCAAGAAAAACTACTATTTGCTGAATTTGATAAAACCCAAGCTTTCAAGTGAAACTTGGATTTTGGAATTTTGGGAAACTTGTATCTGCCACCTGGACAACTTCCCAATATGTAAAAGACTTTTCTGATGATTGAGATCCATGGTATATTAACAAATGGGATTTTGTTGATATTATACACTTGAAATGTTTCGATGTATGGAAGATCTCTATAATTCATTGAACCATTGATTTCCAGATGACCACATATGATGTTACATGCATATGTAAAAAATAACAACTCTCTTCAAAGTGAAAGATAGGCCAATAGATTTTAATGTAATACGGTACGGAGGAGTATCCATGAAAAGACTACTGTCAGGGTTTCATATTTTATGTTGCAATTGCCTTTAAGAAAATGCCAGTTGTTGAGTTTTGGTGTGGTTTCACAGAATAGTCAAAATTATCTGAAGAGGCTATTAAAATACTCTTTCTTTTGGCAACTACATATTTGTATGAGGACAGATATTCTTCATTTACTTCAATCAAAAATTATATAACAACAGATTGAAAACAGAAGCAGATATGAGAATCCAGCTGTCTTATATTAAGCCAGATATTAAAGAAATTTGCAAAATTATAAAAAACCATTTTCACTTTGTTTTAAAACTTCTTTTCATAAAACTATTTTATGTAACCTATCATGGGTTTATTATTGCTTTTTTTTTTTACATGAAGTAACATGTACTTTCTAAGCTTTAGTTTCAAATGCATTAAATATTGATTTAGTTCACATTAACAGTAACTCATTGGGTCCTCAGTAATTTTTAGAGTGTGAAAGGATCCTAAAACCAAAAAGTTTGAGCACTGTTGCTACAGTGGCAAAAGCCATAGACTAGGGAGCCAGGCTAGCTGGGCTTGAATCGTAGTTTTGTTCTTTACTGATGATATGGCACTAGTCAAGTTACTCTCAGTGCTTTAGTGTCCTCATCTGAGCAATGGGGATAATCATCATACAGTTGTTACAGGGATTGAGTGAGTTAATACAAATTGTTCAAAACAGAACAATGCCCTCCACATAGAAAATTCCCAGCAGTGTTTGGTTACATCCATTTGCCTGTAGTTGATTTGTCCCTAGAAAATTTTATTTTGCAGCGTGTTTCCCTCTTAGTCTCCCTCTCGGCATCATGGCTGATGATAAATTAGGGGTTATTTATGTGTGTACAACCTTCTAGATCTAGGGAGAAGCTCTGTTGCTTTAGACACATTTTTTAAGGGGTATCATGAGCCAAAACAAGAAGGTCTGAGAGGAGAAAGAGGTAGGTGTAGCCCCAAGCACAGTTCTAGATCCTGTGTGTGTGCTTTGAGATGAACGTGGGCACTGGTATCCCAGCTCACCACTCCACACTTCCTTGAACCTGTTATTTCTGCACTGTTTGACAATTTTCTGCTTTATGTGTTTGTCTCTCTTGATAGACTTTCAGATTTGGGTCTTATATCTAGCACTGTCTTGCCCATGGCAGATGCTGAATGTCATATATCTTTGTGGAATGAATGACTGAATGGACAAATGAATGAGTGAATAATTCTGCCTTTTGCTGTCAATGACCCATGATCCTTTGTAACTACTACTGTCACATGTATCTGTTTTTGTCGTTGTTGTTGTTTTTTTGTGAATGCTTTGGAGCAGTCAAAATTGAGTTTGCCTCTTAGCCTTATAGCTATGAGCCCTGTGACCCAGGGCCTGTCATTCCTGTTGTTGTATAGCACAAAGGAGAAAAAGAAACCTAATTCTCAGGAACATGAGGTTACCTGAGATAATGCTTCTAGCATGTCATGCTCAGTAATGTTACTTTCTGTGTCTTCCTTCCCTGTAACTAGATAGCTGCTTGTATTACTGGGACTTTTTGGCTGCAGTTGGCCACTATAACCAACTAGTGTGTAGTTGGTTCACATTAACTCACTTAAATCCTCATAACAACTTCATGAGAATTACCCCGCCATTCTTAGCAGAGGATTTTTGAATTTCAGATTTATCAAGCATTTATGTATGGTATGCTAGGCATTTTCACGGCTTTATCTCATCATGTTGTTGAAATGAGTGTATTTTTTTGTTATTAATGTAATCACCTTGTTTCTGTTTAACAGTATTTTAGATGTGACTGAAATAGCCGTATTCTCACATACAGTCATTCAGGTTTGCACGTATAAAAGCTAGGACACTGAAACTACTGACTTTAAATCTGAATTTATTGAAAAGTAACAAATTGTAGGAAGTATTCTTCACATTACTAAAGGAGTTACTGCAGATTGTTTAGTTTTAGAAAGAGTTTAATGTCTTTACTTATCCATTATTTTTTGGATTTATTAAATCCAACACATTTTGTACTTAAAATGTGATTGATTTACAAAATTTCAGTTTACCACAACTTTTCAGGAATGTATATGTTTGTTGTATAAGAGCTTATGTTGGCAGAGAAGTGCAAACTTCCCAAACCTGACTGCATTCAAATTGTCTGTGAAAGATGGTCCAAAAACATCATTTCTGGTCTATGCTTGTGGTGAAGCCAGTGTTGCAGGTCTGATGTGGGGACTTGTTATGTTTTTAACAAGCTCCATGAGTGTTTCTGACACATTGTAGGTTTGGGATTCATTGTTAAAGTGGCAATATGGTCATGAAAATAATGTGCAAAAAAAGAAAATAATATGCAGCCAGATGGAAGTGATGAGGAAGGGTGGTTTCATCAATTGTCTTGGTGTTCTGGTGTTTGGCAGGGAGTGCACTGTTATTCCCTGAAACTTTTAGAAAAAATGAAAAAAGAACACAAAGAAAATGTCTCTGGATCTTTCTCAGCCTCATACATGCAGAGAAATAAACTTTCCCAGGAACTTTCCCCTTTATCCACAAGTTAAGAACATTTCATTAAAGCTCTCCTAATTTTAATCTAAGAAATTTGGTGGGAAAAAAAAAGACTTAGAATTAGTTTGCATTATTGAGGGGTCTTTGGAGGGCAGAATGGTGTAGTCAAAAGAGCTTTTCTGTTGGAGTGGCTGTGTTGCTGGCTGGTTTTGTAACTCTGGGCGTTATGTAACCTTTGTGAGCTCAGTATCACTATCAACAAAATGGGAGTGAGTGGTGATAAATAATATGATTTTTATAACATCCTGGCACTAGTAAGCACTCAATAAATGGTAGCTCCTGCTCTTATTGGTTATACTCTTTATTACTTAAGTGATATTTAGTTTCTTGGAGATGTTGGTTGCTTTAAATTACGTAATTCATTGATGAGCACATATTGATTTAGGAGCTGGCTGAGTGTGATTAGAAGCAATGTGCTTGCCTCTTGAGAGAGTCCCAGTCCCTGTGGGATGCCGCTGCCTGACAGACATCCCAGTGTCACTCATCTGCAACAATACACACTAATGGGATCCGGAAAGCTGGAGGAATCCGTGGCAGACAGGAAATATCTGAACTGCTCCTTTCTCTTAGTGGGGGTGAGAGAGGGAGCTTTGCAGAGCATAATTATGCAGACATAATTGTCATTTCATATCTGGGGGGTTATTTTAAAGCTTTCTATCCTGTTTGTTTACCTTTGTTCAAAACATATTAAGTACTTACTGTCTGCAGTGAGTATTACACACTGGTAATACTTGTTCACTCTCAGTGGGACCACAGTGTGTGCCAGAGTCACCCAAAAGAATACTACTGTGGTCCTGAGATACTTAACTTCTAGATAGGTATAAACAAACAGGTTATGATGAAAGATTATTTAAATTTCAGTAACTTAAATACAGGGTTTATTTATTAAAACTTATCTGAGGAAAAAAATCTCTGGAGCTCAGGTACTTTCAGTCTTTTTGTTTGAGATAAGTTAAGCAACAAATATATCAACATAAATACTACAATTTGAGTCAAGATATTTAAGGACCTTTGAATTTTATGTTAAAGGCTAAATTTTAAAAATTATTTTTGTAGAGAAAGCTTTTTTGTTATGGATACTGTCACTGCATTCTCACTGTGACTCTGTGTGAGAGGTGGGACTGGGAATATCCCTTTTTGTATTTACGGCAAGTGAGAAGGGAGGACTCCTGCCTCTGCCCCGGTACCCAGACCTGCGGAGGAAGCCCAAGCAAGGGCCGCATTTAGGGCACAGTCCTGTGGGCTCAGGACCTGCTTGTGGGGGCCGAGGAGGAGGGGAGCGCACCTTTCTCTTAAGTGTGAGTGTGTGCTCAAGCTACAGAATCCCTGTGTGGTTGTTTTCTAACATTATGTACAAAGCCTTTGTGCAACCGATCACAGTACACTTGTAATTAACCTGTTTCAGCACTAGGTGGCTTTCTCTTTTCCCCCCAATAGGTTCCTTAGTTTCCTGAGTAGTTTGAGAGACCTTAAAAAAGGCAAACTTGGCCGGGCGCGGTGGCTCAAGCCTGTAATCCCAGCGCTTTGGGAGGCCGAGACGGGCGGATCACGAGGTCAGAAGATCGAGACCATCCTGGCTAACATGGTGAAACCCCGTCTCTACTAAAAAATACAAAAAACTAGCCGGGTGAGGTGGCGGGCGCCTGTAGTCCCAGCTACTCGGGAGGCTGAGGCAGGAGAATGGCGTAAACCCGGGAGGCGGAGCTTGCAGTGAGCTGAGATCCGGCCACTGCACTCCAGCCCGGGCGACAGAGCGAGACTCCGTCTCAAAAAAAAAAAAAAAAAAAAAAAAAGGCAAACTTGACTTTGAGCTAAGTTCTGTAGTAAGAACATGCTTATAACTAGTTATTTTAAAATGTATCTTAATATATGTATTAAGCTAATGTATTTGTTGAGTCCCCATGATGTGTCAGAAACTCTTAGGTAGTAGGAACATATGCAGACGATTCATATGTAAAATAAAAATTGAGTACTTGCTGTGATCTTATTTCTGATAGTAACTGGAGACACAAAGGTGAATAAGACACAGTCTCTTTATGAGTTAAAGGGGGAGGGGTGGGAAAGAAACTAAATACATAGGCAGTTTAATACATTATGGCATCAGTATGCATAGAATGCTTGGGTAGCACTGAGTAGCATATAGAAATTGGGGGGAGGAGGAAAAGATGACTCCCTGGAGGAAGTGGCACTAGAATAGAGCTTCAAAAGACTTTCTCATAATTAGTATATATTTTAGCATTTAGTATGTGCCAAAGTAAAAGTTGCATAGATTTATAAGGGTAGACAGGCCCTCTAGATGAAGAAACCATGGGGGAACTGCAAGTATTTCTCACAGGTATTTGCAAAAGGTGGTGCCAAGGATAGGTAGGGCAATGTACATGAGTTACTATAATTCCAGGCAGATAGTGCTAAGTCATGTAGTACTTAAGATACAAAATGGAATGCTGTACTAGAATGAGAATCAGAACAATTGCTTTAAAAAATAAATCTATCAGAGATTCTTGATTATAAGAAGCGTAAAGTGACATTGGCTAACTTAAGCAAAAGAGACATTGTAAATATATATTGGGCAGCTCACAAATTAATTGGAAGGCTCAGAAAATGGGCAGGAATCTAGGCAGCTAGACAATGGGAACCCAGCCAGAGATACGCTACTTGTCTTGTTAGGATGAGGTCACTATAGAGATTGCTGCTGCTCCTGGACTCCAGGGGATAGTGCTATCGCAGGTAGTTTATCAACACCTTTTTGTCTTTGCATCATTTCCTCAAGATTCAGTGCACATCCAGTTGACTGAGCCTAGGTCATTCTAACTGCTGGAACAGGGAGGGGACCTTTTGGCTTCTGTAATGGAAGGTAGACAGACCTGCCCCTAGACTTAGACAGTGAGTTCAGTGTTCTTTAACAGTGAAAGGATTTACTTAGGTGACTGTCAGGAAGGGAATATGGTAGGTAATAGTTGGAAGTTGAACTACCTAATCTCTAGTTTATTTTCCAGTGCTAACATGTTAGGAAAATAATGTACTAATGCTTTTAACCCCCTCCTTCTGCCAGTAAATACTCTGAGTCTATAGGTATAGCTTCATCCTTCTCCTTACCCATAACCAAGCTACACTGAACTCTCTATTCCTTAAAGAGACATCACTTTCATAACCCAGTCCTATGCTTTTCCTTTTCCCATGTTGGGCCAATCTTCCCTCACTACCTAACCTTTTCCGCACCCCACAGTGGATTAACATCCTCCTCATTTTCCCTCCGGTTCAATATCAGCCCACATATCTCTTTCTCCTTGTCACTGAAGCTCTATGTCCCTTCCGTCAGTCAACAGGTAGTAGTGATTACTCATGGACCTCCAAAGCAGTTTGTTCCTTTAATAGAGCACTTAACTTTGCAATCAAAATGGGTAGTTGTGTGCACGTTGGTCTCTGGAGCCAAATCATAAAATCCTAAGGGCCAAGGACAACCTTACTCATTTCTTGCTATTTATAGCTCCAATCACAGTGATCTCTTGGACTCAATTGCTACTTTAAAGGTTAAGCATGTGCTCTGCATTTTGGTTTATACTGATAATATCTCAAAGATATTTTTAAGTAAGCATTACATAATTAAACTTCAGACGAGTTTGAAGTTATTCAACACACATTCCACTTTCAGTGACAGAGGCTAAATTAAATAGGTGTTGGGGTTGTGATTTCACTTGTTTTCTGGAACATATGGATTGGTCCAGGGTTTAGAATTCAAGTTTGATGCCCGTTCAAAAGACCTGACATGTAGGGGTTGGGAATCTTATAAACCCCACCCCTTAACCCCCAACTCCAAACCTTGGGTTTCAGGTAATGGTTGCTTGGGGGAAAAGAGAGTGAGAAAGCATATTCCATGGAGTGCTTTTAGTTTAGTGGTGGAGCTTATTGTTTTCTTTTTTTTGGTTTTTGTATTTTTATTTTTTGAGACGGAGTCTAGCTCTGTCACCCAGGCTGGAGTGCAATGGCGCAATCTTGGCTCACTGCAACCTTTGCCTCCTGGGTTCAAGCTATTTTCCTGCCTCAGCCTCCCGAATAGCTGAAATTATAGGCGCCCGCCATCAAGCCTGGCTAATTTTTGTATTTTTGGTAAAGATCGGGTTTCACCACGCCAGGCTGGTCTCAGACTCCTGACCTCAAGTAATCCACCTGCCTCAGCCTCCCAAAGTGCTGGGATTACAGGCATGAGCCACCACGCCCGACACTGTGTCCTTTTTAAAAACATGTGTTGCATGTAGGTGTTTGGAGGAGGCACTGCCGGCTGTCAGTGCTGCCCTTAATATTGTGAATCAGCTAATCCAGATGAGCTGGCTCGGTTTCACATGAGGACTCCTAAACAGGCTGGCCCTTATTTTTCAGGTACTGGTCATAGGTTCTCCAGCCCTTTTAAAAACATTGTTTCCGGGGTATCCTTCTCCTTGAGCAGAGTATTCAACTGCCTAGAAAAACCTCGAGTTCTGCCAGAATCAGAAGGCTTGATGGCTTACATTTAACTTTGAGGCCGCTGGCACACTCAGCAAATTCCTTAGCTCTTTGAAACATAAGATAGAAGCCACGGAATTGTTTGTTGCTGTGGTTAAAATCTCTGTTATAAAGTTATGGGAGGTTATTGTAATCTAGACAGTGAAATTGTTTTTAAATCATTAGGAGGTTTTGGTTTACATGTAGCTGGCAGAAAGCTTTGCACGTCGGTGACATAATACCTGGGAGTTGTTTTGCAGTTAGTGGTCTCTTTGAGGAATGGGTCGCTGGCTGGAGAGTTGAAAGCACTAGTATTTGCTGCATAGGGGAGAGTAAGGGCCCCCTCATCTTACGGAACTGAAAGGTACAAGGAATTATCTGAAACTCTCATAGAGACTGGCTTTGAAGCGATCTTTGACTTCTCTTTAACTCTTACTTGGTAATGAAACCATTCCAGAGAATAACACCGTGTTCTTGCCATCAGTCAGCACATAGTGAGAAGCATATGTCTTACATGCTACATGCTTGCATAAATTAGCAAGTACACAGTACACTGGCTGTCTTCAAAGGGCTAATGACTTCACCAGGGCCATAACACCAGCCTATTAAATGACTGCTGCAAAACACTAGGCAGGTGAAATTTAAGTACCAAGTTTTGTGTGCCTCAGATCATAACTGTGGTGACACTTGAGGGAAGGGAGACCAGTCAGGGCATGGGGGGTGGTGTTGAGAGGCGTTCTACAGGAGGTAAACTGCAGAGGTGCATTTACTAGGATGCACTTTAGAGTAGTTAGGGGTGCATGTGAAGCCAAAAGATGACACTTGGAGAATGAGGATGACATGCTCACAGGATGCTGGGGTGCTGAGGGGACCAGCAGGACTATGCACAGCTAGAGGGGCGCCCTGTTTAGAAACAGCCTTGAAAACCACAAAAATTCCACCCTGAAGTTATAGCCTAAATCATTATGTGTAAGGGAGTACTATGCCGGAAGTGGAATTTAAGGACAAGTGATTTCCTAGTTGTGTGTTATGATACTGGAATGACAGTTTCACGTCCTCCAGGGTTTAAAACTCATAGAGACTTTGAGCCTGTTGTATTATTGGCCTGTGGACATATTCAGGAACTGACCCTCGGGAATTAGTCGTTCCAGTGGCAGGTGAAGCAGAGGAGTGGCTCATCATGGTTTCTGTTGCTCCTCTTGCCTTCTCGAGACACCTCACTTCATTTACCTTAATTCAGTTTTTTCCCTTCAACAATGAAGCCCTTGTTATTGCCACTCTTGAGTAGGGAAAACAGTCTTGCTCAGAGTCACATTACCGAAAGGCCTCTGTTACAAAGAAAGTAATGCATAAAACCATATGGGAAGGAAGTTTTCAATGCTTCAGAAAAGCAAGCCAAAAAGCAGTCACGCTCAGAGAGAGAGAAGCAAAGGAGTTTTCATGTTGACAAATGATGTGCAGATTTTAAGAAAAAGGAGCCATTCTTGGTGAAATGGGTCATAGGCAATATAAGGCAGAAATGTTGTACCCTTAAACTAGAATGTTAGAATTTCATCTTTTGTTGAGTGCAGCAAAAACAGATCTTTAGGTTTTCTTCAGGTTAAGGGCCCTAGGCGCTGTACTTTCTCCTCCCCAGTGGGAGACTCCCCAGAGAGCTAACTCCTTTACTCAGACCTTAGCTCGTTTTCCGTTGCTTTTGCCACTTTCCCTGTGCAGACTAAAGCTGTGTGAGTGGTGATTCTTAGATAAGATTCTGGCGCTGAAATATCTAAAAGTTACTTACAATGGCCAGAAGTGCTTGTATGGGAATGGTCTTTATGAAGCACCTACAGGCAGCTTACACTGTACACAGAACACACTGTAGAGCCAGCGGGGTCCTTGGCAGGCTGTGGGTTCCCCTAAAAACTGGCATGGTTGCTCAGTCCCTGGGACCGAGCCAGGCTCTGCAGGGGCTTTCTGGGTGGTAGTGGTATCTGGGAGGCTTCTGTGGTTTCTCCCAGCTCTCACTCCTGGCCATGAACTTTTGACATGTTTGAGCCTGTTGTATTATTGGCCTGTGGACAGATTCCCTCTCATGCCATAGGTTTCTTTCCAATTCCTCATTTTGGATATCCTTGACCTTGTCGCTTAGATCACGTGCCCTGCATTTTCCCTAAGAAAGTAGACTCAATTTGTGTTGCAGGAGTTCCCAGTGAAGACAGTGAACTAAAATAGGCGGGGAAGGATTAGGCACATGTAGGGTGGAACTGCAACCTCCGTTAGATTTTTGTTGTGTGGCCCTGGAATCCAGGGTAGACTCTGTGACTCACATTACTGTCACATTTCCTTATCTTTCAAGTGAGAAAGCTAGCAGTTAAAGTGACTCCTTCAGGCTCTGTCAGTGCTGGGATAGCTCAGCCAGTTGTCTCTTGGCTTCGGAGGAGTGAATGGTACCTGGCATGTTCGTCTGCCTGGTCTGTTTTCATCTGTTCTGCTCTCCAGCCTTTCTTCAGCACTGAGGAGTGGTCGGCAGCAGTGGGAGTGTAACTCAGTGGCATGTGGGACCCTGGGTATGTGTGAAGAAGTCCTAAGTGATCTTTGACATGTCTTGACAGTTAGGCATCCTGTACTTCAGTGTGAATTCAGATGTGTGTGGAGGTGTGTGAAATGCTTCAGTTCTTTCATAACGTTGAGGAAACAATGGCGAAGGACGAAGGTATATCTTTGCTGTCCTCTGTGCTCCGGCCCCGCTTCAAGCATTGCCCTCTGTAGTGTTCTGTGGTCTGGAGTTCTTAAATCCACTCTCAGTTGGCAGGCCATGAGATAAGACGTGGAAAAGTAACTCATACCGACGTAGTGACTGTGAATGGCTTAGTGCTGGGATCCATAGTGAGCTCCCCATTGAGAGCACACACACACACACACACACACACACACACATCCCTACACTCTTCTTTATATGCATATTCATATATATATATATATATATATACACACACACACATATATATATTGTAGTTGGATCTCAGTTTTATTATCAGTTTGCTCTGTTTTCATTTCACATTCTTAGTCATGTGAGTGGATAGAATCACCCGAAGTTGTAATATGCTGGCACATGGCATTCCTGACTCAGTGTCTATTTTAAGAAAACACCACACTTTCTTTGATTGAAGCATATGCGCTCTCAACTCCTCTCTTACTCTGATTTGGTGAGAGGAATGGGGATGAAGGCACAGAAAGGTGTTTTGTGGTTTGTTTTTGTTGTTGTTGTTCTCCCTCTTGCTTAGAGCTTCCCAAGTTTTGCTACACATTGGAATCGTTGGGAGAGCTTTATAAAATACAGGTGCCTAGGCCCTATCCTCAGAGCTTCTGATTGAATAGGTCTGGGTGGGGCCTGGGTACAGAGATTTTAAAAGTTTCTCAGGTGAGTTTAATGTGCAGCCAGAATTGCATCTTGCATCTTTTTCGTTTTCCACCGTTTTTCCACCTGCCTGAAAGAGGAAGCCAGATTAGGACTTGCCTTTGCATCCAGGTCATCCATGATTCCTAATTTTAGCCCTAGACTTCTAGATTTATAGATGTAGAGGATGATGCCCAGAAAGGGGCTGAGTTTCTTTTCAGGTTAGTCTTTCCAGGTTGGCCAAAAGGAGAAGGCTGGCAGATACTGTAATGCATTGGAACTGAAGTCTTAGACTGATCTTCATATAGTATCATCCATACTCGGTTTATGTTCATCTTTAAAGTGGGCATTACAACTACATTATTTTAAATACATAGGAAAAAAAATTGTTGTCAGATCCTTTTTCTTTCTAGTCCAAAATGTGCCTGTAATACATGTGAGCACGCACACAAATACTGTTTCATATGTTGAGGCAAAGACACTCTGGAAGAAGATGAGGACATTCCCATCTTATGGTCGTTTGGTATCAATAATTAGTCACTTACTGCTAACTATGGCCTTGTGGGAAATGGGTAGATAACAAACCTAGTGAGAAATTTCAAATTACCAGTTGGAAGCCATAGCTGAAAAACAGGATTTTTCTTTTAATGAAGTTATCTTTTGGGCAAGGATGTTAATTTTTTAAAAAGTACTATGATTCTTTCCCCAGAGTAAAAGAAGTTACTTTAGCTGAAAAGAGCCTTAAACTTGGTGCCCACGCAGAGGAATCAGTGCAGAGAGGGAAAACAGCCTGGGCCCGTCCTGCTGAATGTTCCCACAGATGTTGTGTGTGTGGTATCAGTGTTACTGTAGTACTATCTCATGTTCAGTGATTGAAGGACTGAATACAGTGTCACGTTTAATTGGAACAGGAAGCACACTCCAGTGTGTATGTAAAGCAGATAAACTGAAGCTAAAAGGCCAGTGCTTGGCAGAAGACCAGACCCCATAACCCCAGCTCCACGTTGTAACATGAGACTCCAAAAGTCTTTGAGTGGGGTAGAGAGCACATTCTCTTGCTAACACATGGTGTGGCAGAATGACCACTCCTCTCTGTATCTTTTATATATTTTGAGAGACAGCTGCTCTTCCCATTTTAGCTTTCCTTCAGTGGCCTCCCCGCTTCCCTCCCTTCTGTCCCCAACCTTGACCATTCAGAATTTTGTGACACATTCAGTCCCGCAGAGGACTTGACTTTTCACTGGTGCTGCTGCCAGGTTGTGTGAGAGCATTAGAGCATTCGTGCCTTCACTCGGTGTGTCTTGAGGACAGTTATGTTGACCTCATGGGTCATTTTGGTGGGTGGCTGGACTTGTGATAATTCTGAATAGTAACTTTGGAATTTTATGAATCAAAAAGACAGCGCTCCCTCTGCCAAGTTGAAACGCTGTGGGAGAATGCCTGGTGGGTTCTTGTGAGTCATGCAGGAAGGAAGGAGGACTTGATTGGCACTCATATTCACTTCGCTTTCTTTCCCCCAGGCCCCCCTCCTGCTTGTTATAGCCCCAGTAGTCCTGTCCAGGTTCTGGAAGACGCCACCTACTTTTCCCCAGACTTTCAACTCTATTCTGGAAGGCATGAAACATCTGCTTTGACGGTGGAGGCAACCAGTAGCATCAGGGAAAAAGTTGGTAAGTCCTTTTACTGGCACTTGTGTTGGAAAAGCAAAATGATCTTACATTTCTCATCTTTAGCTCTTTTGTATAATTCAGATGTTTATTCTCTAATCTTGTTTTTAAAATCATCATATTGGATTATCGATTGTCTGTTGATAGATGCCTTATTTTTAATCATCTTTTGCTAAGGTGTTAATAGACAGTTTTACTCTAATATGTGATTCTCTCTGAGAGCGTCATACCTAAACGTGTAGGAACTTCAGAATTATCACTTATTTCCCATTTTTATCTGATTCCCAAATACTTTTTTCTCCCCTTTCTCAGAATCTCATTTCTTTTTTCCTTCTCTGCTTTCATTTTTATCTCTTTTTGCAAATAATTTAGAAGTTAAAAGAAGTAATTTAGGACTGTAGCAAGGAAGAAGCTGTCTCCTTTGTAAAAACTTCATATCTATTTTTGAGGGCTTTTAAGACTGGTTAAACTGTGAGGGAATCTTTAAACCACTTTAGGGAAGGATGTCATGGTTCTTGCTAAATGTGCATATAACTCATCTCTCTCTTACTTCAGTGAAAGGGGATTTCAATAGTTTTCATGCTTGTTGAGATCTGTTCCTTTATTACTTATCCAAATATATCATTTTCCTTTGGAAATATATTTTTATTTGAAGTTTTATTCATTTTATATTAAAATTTTATTCCTATTTGAATGTGCTTGTTCCATTAAGTCTTTCAGATCAGTTACCCTGAGGGGAGGACTGTGTCCTCTTTACTCTCGTAATCCAGCACTTGTCCCAATGCCTGAACTGTAACACGTTTTCAGGAAATATGGTAGAGTGAATGAGCAGACCAGTTCAACCCACATTCATCTATGTTTCCTTGGGTAGTTAATGGTTTATTACAAATATTTGGCAATTCATCTTGTGTAAAGTTTTAATAGCTTGTTTTTATTGTTTAAAATTTTTTTGCTGATGAACTTTGGGTTTATATCTCAGTTACAGTATTGATCCTCTGAAGGTAAGGGATAAATTTCAGTTTATTTCACGTACATTCCTATGAGGCAGATATGAAAGTTTCTCCATTTTTAGAAGAGAGGTTCAGAGAAGCCACAGAACTGAGATTTTGGGGGTAAGGGTGACAGGGAGAGCCTTAAGATCAAAGTTGAGCTTCAGGAACCAGTCTGTGTACTCCCTTCGTTTCCTCAACAATCATGTCCTGAACTCCTTCTGTGTATCAGGGCAGGGTTCAAGGCACTGGGGAGGCGACACATGAATATAACACACAGAACTCTCTGCTCTCTGGAGCCTGAATCTGGCAGAGGAATACAGGTCATAATACAATATGGATTGAAAGGAGAAGGAGCCAGGGGCAAGAGATATTGAGAGGCCGTTCAGGATGTCTAAATGGCTGGCAGGGAGACTTGGAACCCAGAGAGTGGCTGAGGGCACGGAAGAATGGATTGGATGGGGGAGCTTGTTGGTGTAGAAACTAGGGCTTGGTTGTGATTTGTAACTCTTACAAATGTGACATTTCTTAATGAAAATTAGGGGTCCATCACAGAGTTACAGTATTTTGCTATTGCAAGGGCAGTAACAGTGTCATCTGCCGTCACCTTTTTTCATATTTTAATACCAAAAAAGTAAGAGGGATGTAATTCTTGACAGTCCATTGCTTCAAAAAGGGCAGTTATGAACCTTCTAATAGCATATATCTGTTTACATACACATATAGATGTATTAATATACGTATATAAGCATGTATATATGCTTATATATATACACACAGCTTATATATATCACACCACCTTCATTTTTTTCTTATTTCACTGTAGACTGAGAAAAATGAGCTCGGCAGTTGATTAAATGTGGAGAGCAAAGGATAAAAAGGTCAGAAGTGAATATGACACTTCTCTCTGGATGACTCATATTTGAGAATGTCATTTATAGGAAGAAAAGATGAACTTGGGGAAGAAAGACTGTTTTGGGAAAATGATGTGCCGTATGTACATATAAAACATAGAGCCATCATTACATGAATTTGTAGGAGCTAAGGCTGCCTAGAGATGATCTAGTTCAGCTCTCTCAGTTCACAGAGGAGGATATTGAGGCTCAGGGAGGGAAAGCGATTTGTTTAAGGTCATGCCAGTAGTTAGTGGTAGAATTTTTACTTCCATAATGCTATAGTAATATCCTTAATGCACTACTTAATAGTCCTGTTGTGAAATGGGCTAAATTTTTTATTTCATAGAGCTCATGTAGGTATTCTTTTATTGGTTAAATATCTGAGCCCCTATGACATCCAGGCATTGGGCTTTGTTCTGGGGAGACCCAGATGAGAAGACATGATCTTTCCCTTTAAGGAGTTTAGAGTCTTGTATAAATAAGTAATTGCCATCTACTGTGAGAATTGCTGCAATGAAATATATACAAATGGAGTGGGGACATTGGAGAAAGAGGCTTAGGCCTACAGGGCTGCAGCAGGAAAAGTTTTACTCAGAAGGTAGCTTTGGAGCTATCACTTGTCCAAGAATTTTCCCAAGAGACATGGTAAGATGCGTCTTTCTAGGCAGAGGGAAGACAAGCAAAGGTCCAGAGGCTGGAGAGAGCTAGCATGTCTTGGAAACTATATGTACATAAGTATTGCTGGAGCTTAAACTCCAAAGGGTTGCCAGTGGGAGATGGGAGCAGCATGAAATGTTGTTGGATAGGTAGGTAGTACCTGCTACATCATATGATAGAATGTCAGTTTCATCCTGTAATTGATTATTGAGGAATTTTGGTGCAGAGGAGTGACATGATTAGATTTCCCTATTGGAACAATCTTTCAAGGTAGTGTGCCAGATACACTGAGGTCAGAGGGGTGGGTTTGGAAGTGGGAATAAGACGAGTGTTAGGGAAATCGATAAGGAGGCTATTGGAATGACCTGGGTACGTGATGCCGAGAACTTGTAATGCGGAATGAACACACACTTGGTGTCATATCCCGGTTCTGCTTCCTCCTGCCTGGTGGCCTCGGCGATTTACCTTCTGTGAATCTCTCTCCTCATCTGTAAGTTGAGGGAATTAGTATCTACCTCTTAGTGTTATATGTGAAATGAATGAAGTAACACATGGAGAGAATTTAGTACAATACCTGGCACATCATATACATGTTTAAAGTAGTTCTTGTCTTTGTATTGAAGTTATTAATGATGAACTTGGAGATTGGCACAGGAATAAGAAAGAGGGTTGGCAGAGATGTTGAGAAGGTCAAATTGACAGGCAGTGGCTGTCTGGATGTTGGGGTTAAGGGAGAGGAAGGAATTTTGGAAAACCTTCAGTTTTCTGGTTTGACAGAAAGTAGATGAGGCAGGGAATACAGGAGTTGGGATGGATGGGTAAAGACATTTAGGGTGAGGAAGACATGTTAAGTTAGAAGGACTCAGGGCCATCATCTGGCAGTTGTAGATGTATGGGTCATGAGTCAGTAGCTGATGACAAGGGGTAGGTATGGTGTCACTGGGAGATGTGTAAAGGTGGAATAGCACTCAGGACAGAGCTGTGGGAAACACCAGAATTTAAAGGACAGGTGGAGAGAAGGGAGCCAGAGATGGTGCATAGAGAGAGGCAAGAGCCAGGACCAAGAGGTGGGGTGACCTGGAGGCCGAATTAGGAGAGCATTGCAGGAAGAGGGTGACCAACCATGTCAGATGCTTCAGAAAGGTTAGGTGCATAATATGAGAGCTGAAAAATTCTCATTGGATTTGGTTACTGATCAGAGCAGTGGGGAGGTTGGCAGATGGAGCATTTGGGAAGGGGAGACAACAGCAAGTGTAGGGTACTTACCAAAGACAACTAGAAGAGAAGGAAAAGAGAGATACAGGGTGGTAGTTAGAGGTATATGGGAGGGCCAAGAAAAGGTGGTTTCTTTTGGCTTGATTTGGTTTTCTTTTGTATTTTTTTAAGATGGGAAAGACTTGAGTATGTTTGTGTGATAAAGAGAAAGGGCTAGTGGGGAGATCAGAGGAAAGGGGGGGGGGGGTCCAAGGATGGAACAATGTTTAGGAAGAAGCAGAGGAGAGGGAATGGAGAATAGTAGACTCACTCTAAATTGGAGAAGAAAACTCCATGAGACATTGCCAGGTACATGGAGGTGATGGTGCATTTTAAATCTTATTTTTAAATTTTGCTGTAGTTAGAATGTTAATTATGTACCACATAGCCACAGGTGTTTATCTCTTGTGGAACTGCCTGATATATTTTTTCCTATGTTTATCTTTTAGTTGAAGATCCTCTTTGTAACTTCCACTCCCCAAACTTCCTGAGGATCTCAGAGGTGGAAATGAGAGGTTCCGAGGATGCGGCAGCTGGAACAGTATTGCAGCGGCTGATCCAGGAACAACTGCGGTATGGCACCCCAACCGAGAACATGAACTTGCTGGCCATTCAGCACCAGGCCACAGGGAGTGCAGGACCAGCCCACCCTACAAACAACTTTTCTTCCACGGAAAACCTCACTCAAGAAGACCCACAAATGGTCTACCAGTCAGCACGCCAAGAACCGCAGGGTCAAGAACACCAGGTGGACAATACGGTGATGGAGAAACAGGTCCGGTCCACGCAGCCTCAGCAGAACAACGAGGAACTGCCCACTTACGAGGAGGCCAAAGCACAGTCGCAGTTCTTCAGGGGGCAGCAGCAGCAGCAGCAACAGCAGCAGGGGGCGGTGGGCCATGGTTACTACATGGCAGGGGGCACCAGTCAGAAGTCCCGAACTGAGGGGAGGCCCACTGTGAACCGTGCCAACAGTGGACAGGCGCATAAGGACGAGGCGCTGAAGGAACTGAAGCAGGGCCACGTCCGCTCGCTCAGCGAGAGAATCATGCAGCTGTCCCTGGAAAGGAATGGGGCCAAGCAACACCATCCCGGCTCGGGGAATGGAAAGGGCTTCAAAGCGGGAGGGGGGCCCTCCCCTGCTCAGCCTGCAGGTAAAGTGCTGGACCCTCGGGGTCCTCCACCTGAGTACCCCTTCAAGACCAAGCAAATGATGTCCCCAGTCAGCAAGACCCAGGAGCACGGACTTTTCTATGGTGACCAGCACCCTGGGATGCTCCACGAGATGGTCAAGCCCTACCCTGCTCCTCAGCCTGTGAGAACAGATGTGGCCGTCCTGCGGTACCAGCCACCCCCTGAGTATGGGGTAACGAGGTGATTATCAACTGTAGAGGCTTTTCAAAATTCAGCAGTCATGTTATTAGCATTTATTATTTTCAGAGCAGATTAGGTTTTTGTCATCAGGCTTTTCTTTTCCTTGTGCATGATATTTAATAAAACACTTTGTGGCCAGAATATATAGGGTGAAATAGAGTAGAGGGCAACTGGGGGATTTTCTCCAAACATAGCAGCAGGCAGTTGGGGATTTATGGGTTTAGGGAAGGGACCTCACTTGTTAGCCATCCTTGGGAGCTCTGCCTAGTGGCCTGGCAAAGTAGCAATTTTCCAATGGCTTTGTGGAGACCGTCCAAACTCCTGGAACATATTATTACCACAGGGTTTTTTCATTGTAGATTTTAAAGGAAAATGTAGTCTGAATGCTAGAATGGAGGAGTTAAAGGGACTGTAGAAATCACATAGTGCCACCCCTCACTCAACAGATGAGAAATTAAAGCCTGGAGAGATTAATGAATTTCATAGACACAGCTCTGAGGCAACTGGGGGCTACATTCAAGTATCCTGACGGCCAAAATCTATTCATTCCCTTGCCCTAATTCTCCCTACAGCCTTCACTTGTATTCTTCCAGTTGATTGATGGATTCAACAGCACCTGCTGAGTGTATGCTCTACTCTGCAGCCCTGTTCCTGGTTCAGAGATGGGGTCCCTGCCCTTCAGGACCCTATAGCATTATCTTGGAGGAAACCAGCATCTGAACAGATCATTGCCATGCAATGTGCTGTTCTAGGACAGAGAATGCTAGGAGAACAGATAGGATGGTATAACTCACAGCTGGAGGGGTTGGGGAGTGCTTCCCAGAGGAGGTGACTTTTGAGTTGGAACTTGAAGGATAAATCAGAATTGTAGGGTAGAGATGAAGTAGCAGTATGTGCTGTGTGAGGGAGTGCCGTGTCTTCAGACAAAGACGTCATAAGGATTTTTGTCTGAATGAGTGGCAATAATGCAGAGCACTGGTGGGCCAGGGTGTGGTAAGAAGTGACAGGAGATATGTTTGGACAGGGAAGTTGGGACCCGTTTGGTTGAGGTGTGTTTGGACAGGGAAGTTGGTGATGACAGTCTCTGGGTGTCATACTAAGGAGTTTAGAATTTATCCATAAGCAATTGGGAAAAGTGGTGTTCTTAGGCAGGGATGGTATGTGGATGTCTAATAGCTGATTTTGGTGGCAGTGCATGAATTAGAGGAAAGGGAGACCTTCGCCACAAGGAACTCCAGGATGCTTTCAGTAGTCCAGATCAGAATTGGTGAGGGTGGCTGAAGCTTGGGCAGTGAGAATAGAGGAGCATTATGTGCTAAGAGAGGTAGGGAAGTAGAATTGACAGGGTTTAGGGAATGGTTAGATACAGAAGTTCTGGAACAGGGAAGATGGAAATAAGGGAATTACGAATCAAGCTCTCAGGAGATAAACTGGGTCTGAAGATCACACTTTGGGAGTCAGAAGTGTTTAGATGTTGCTGACTTTGAAGGAGGAGCAGGGAACATGAACAGAGAAGACACGTGGCCACTGCCTGTTATTGGATATGTCATTTTCATGAAGGGCTTTATTTTTCTGTTTCTAAATTGAACAAGCCAGGGTTTCCCCAAACGACCTCAGTGGCTATGTGCAGGACATACCTTGGCTGTACATTTTCTGAGAAAGGGGAGGCTGGAGCTTGGCAGAGGGAGAGTGGCCTGATCTGCCACTGGCTTCCCAGCACTGACACATTTCCCCACATTAGGCTGAGAATGCCAGCTCGGAAGCAGCATAACCAACTGTGAGATCTTGGCCAGGCAGGAGAATGCATTCTCCCTAAGTGGGCATAACCCGACTCCTCCCAGGAATCCAAGATGGGACCCAGGAGGCTCTTCTTCCCCCTTTATAGCTCCTTGTGTCATAAACGATCAAATCCCTGGTATTTGCATCACGATTATTTACCACAGTTTTTTAAAATAAGCCATGATGTCATTCCACCATCATACCAGAGTTTAGCTTATTATATTTCACCCTTTTTCCCGATAATTTAACTCAGCTTCTAGAGCTTGATAGAGGGGAAACTATCCTGAAATGAAATCCCCTTCCTCTTCTTTGCTTTACTATTTGTAAAGTAATATATACATACCATAAAATGCATACAGTGGATCACTTTGCCTTTTATTATTTGGTAATAGGTGTGATGTGAGGTGGGAGAAGTGGTCAGGGGCGGAGGGGAACACTTTTGGAGGTCATTTGTCTCAAAGTTATGACGTTAGAAAGAAGAAGAAATGTGTGAGGGATTTGAGCTGACTGCCAGGCTTGGCAGCTGGTTGATATGACGCATCAAATGTCTCAGGAGACGTAACAGACAGGCCATTGAGGCTGGGCCCCGGAGCCACAAGGCCTCTTTGTGAACAGGGCCATGGCTAGCCAGCATGGCTCCAGTGGTGCAGCCCTTGGCTGACTGGGTAAACAGTGTTGCATCAATACCAGCCCTGCTTCAAACACATTCAACGTGGCCTGAACTCCAAGGATTGGACCTAAAACTCAGCAGTGTGTGAGGTTCAACTTACCTGTGACCCAGAAGACAAGTAGGGCCCCTTTCATTTCACTGACACATTATCTTGTACTTAAAGGGTTATCTATTTGTCATTGATCATGATGGTTTAGGAAGCTGCAGGCCATTGTGTACGTACATACAACCACATAGACTCCTGGACTAGAAGGAGACGCCTCTGATGGAGATCATGGAGTCCATCTCCCTGGCTGATACTGCAAATGTGGGCTCAGTGTGTAATGAATATTCAGTGGTTTGGTCCAACCCATTACATTGCTGAGACGTTACTCCTTTTTGCCTAGAGGCAGAAAGCTCCAAAGAGACAAGTGATAGAACTTATGAGAAGAGTAAGAATTTGAATTTTTTGTGATCACTCTTGACTCACCATAGCTTACAAATTCTCTCACCTGCTCTGATGCCCTAAAGATGGAGATATTTGGTAGATGATTATAAGGCCCTTTAGGCTCCTTTCATGGGAACTCTCTGGGAGATGAGGCCTTGACCTCATTGACTTGACCCACCTTGGCCCATGTGGGTGAGCTACTGTGGCTGGTGGGGATGGGAGTGCTAAGGCAGCAGAGGCCTGCAGGGAACATGTGCTGGCTATAGATGAAGGCCCTGGTTTTCCTCTTGTTCCACTATACATTTTCGTCAACCTGAAAGTGTAAATGGATAAGAATGAGGACAAGATGGGAATTAGACAGGTTGTTACTGTGGAGAATTGTGACCACCCCCACCCCCCAGCAAAGGCAAGCATTTGGATATTAATTCTGACTCTTTGTGGAAACAGACCACTTACAGAAGTAGTGACTTGGCTTATGCAATCTGCACTGTTAATGGAAACGAATGCATGAATGAATACCAAGGGATGATCTGTTTTTTATCAAAGCAGTTTAGAATATATTAGTCAACATGTATATTTGTTTTCCAAAGAAGGCTATCTATATTTCAAAAAATTTGGGAACTAGAGATGCTGAAAAATTATTTACAATATCCTACTTTCATAATACACCCACTAACATTTTTCCTGTACAAATTAATTTTTTCACATTATAATCATAAATTATATTGTTTAGTATCCTAGCTTTTGAAAGATAGTATTGTATCACAAGCTTTTTTCCTCAATCCTTTATATTTTCAAAATCAACATTGTTATTGCTGTATAATATGTCATGAAGTATACCATTTACACCATTTTCTCCATAATAGAGTGAACAACATCATGCATATCAAATTATCTATGTTTTGGCTTACTTCCTTATGAATCATTATTTAGAAATGAAATTATTGGGTAAATTATAATAAACATTTAAAAGCTTCTGATGCCAGAAAACTTTGTAAAAATATTACAATGCCTATTTTACTGCACTTTGACCATGTTAGTTATTACATCATTATAATTGCAAAATATTTGCTAATTTAATAGGCAAATAGTGTTTTGTTGTTGCTGTTGTTGTCTTGAGATGCCTGTCGCTCAGGCTGGAGTGCAACAGCACAGTCACAGCTCACTGCAGCCTCTACCTCACAGGCTCAAGTGATCCTCCCACTGTAGCCTCCCTAGTAGCTGTGATTAGAGACATGTGCCACCATGCCCAACTAACTTTTGTAATTTTTTTTTGGTAGAGATGGGGTTTCATCATGTTGGCAAGACTGGTCTTAAACTCCTGGGCTCAAGCAGTCTATTCACCGTGGTCCCCCAAAGTGTTAGGATTACAGGTGTGAGCCACTGCACCCTGCCTGCAAATAGTCTTAACTTCCTATTTGAACTCGTTATAACTAACTAGGTTAATTTTGGGGGGAGGGAAGTATGCTTTGCTATTTAGATTTATTTGATCTCAAAAACAGGCTTTTTATGTTTCTTGTTCTTAAGACTTGTATATTATAATGGATTCAGCATAAACTAAAATCTGTTTTTTTCTAATACTTGCTCTGATTGTCCGTTTTCTAGAACTCCATCTTCACCCTTAGCGGGTGACAATGGAGCCGTTGTGGTGGTGGTAGTGGTAGCAAGAGGATGAATGCTTACTATGTGCCAGGCACTTTGTGTGGGTTACTCATCTCCCTTAATCTTTACAACAACTCTAAAGAGGGGGTACTGTTAATATCACCATTTTTGGATACAATAAAAACTTAGGCTTAGAGAGTGAGATTAACTAACTTGATTACAGCCTGCAGCTTGGAAGTGCAGGAGCCAGGTGCAAACCTGGAACTCTTTGTGCACACTGCGTCTCCCACGAGGGTGAACTCTTGACCACTGTACTTTGCAGTGGAGCCACAGATTTAAGCTTTCACTTGGGGTCACTAAATCTGGTAAATTTCTAATCAGATTTATAGAATATATCACATGTGATGTCCAGCCTGTGCTCTGCCCACCTTCTGTTTTTTTCAACAGGACCAGAATTCTGGTGAAGTATTCTAGACTCTAGGAGGAAAGCTGTCTGGATACCTCTTTTTCTTCAGATACCTGGGAAGACTGTCACAGACCAGACTTAATGGGGCTGACAGCTCTGGGTGTGGGCTTTCGTCTGTCTTTTGGTTTGCTTTTATTTGGAGGTGCTTTCATTCTTAGGGGGAGGGTTGTGGGTTTTCTTTAGACATTTTTATTAGAATGTTTCCATTATGAAAGATGATAAATACTAATTTAAGACTAATTTGTGTGTTTTAGGCAGTATCAGTTTGGAAAAAGACTAAGAATGACTCCTGTCAATGAAAAGAACACTTAAGGCTCAGTTTCCACTCTCTCAGCCTGTGCATTGCCTTTTTGGCCTTTATCTTGGCTCAGTCTTGTCTGTTCAGCATAGGGGATTTGATTTACTAGCTTCCCGGAAGTAGAGAGAAGAGTGGTTACTGTTTATTAATATTTTGTTCATCTATGAATACATTAATTTGATTTTTTGGTATGTAGATAGATATTTTATAAAAACATGACATAGTAGTGTTTGGCCCAGCCCTCCTATCCTAGGTTGATTAAAATATAAGATGATGTCAAAGCCAGAGGAGCTGTGGATATCCTATGATAGAGCAGGCTTCTTGCCTTGTCACAAGACAGCCATCACCACCACCTTCTTTCTCATCAGGGCAGGGGGCTTGCAGTGTCATACATTAAGTGAGGGAACCTGTGGTATGACCTATTCCCCAAATCACTATTTTCCTTTAAAAAATGCATTATGCATTTTCCCCCAGAAAACCTGATTTGGTTTTATTGAAAATAGAGTCAGAGGCACTGACATTCTCTGGGTACATGCCCACTGACAGTGCAGGGAGGAGGGACAAGTAAAGTGGGGGCAGCCCAAGGGTACATTTGGCAAATTAAAGATAACGCCTATCCTCAGGGAACCCTGTCAGCTCACCAGTGCAGCGAGTCCAGTCTAAACACGAACAAGCATGAAGATATTTGCTAAATCACAGGCCTTACTCCTAGTGGGCTCTGTGTTTGGGATGTGCCATATTACAAGAAAGAAGGTTTGGTGGTCCTGTCTTACTTTGTGTTGGACATGGCTGGAGGAGGGAGGAGAATTTTGGGAGTAAGTGTATGTTTCCAAAATGGGGAATTATGATTTGCAGTTTATGCAATCATGAAAATGAATTGCTTTGTGGGATGAAAAGGTAAGCCAGACCCAGGGCTGTTGGATTAAAAACGATGCATTGCCCTTAACGAAAATGAGGCCATGGAGCCTTATTTAAATTCCACCAGCTAAACATGTGTTTTGAATACCAGCATGGGAACTCAGGAGTTTCTCCAGTATTTAAGCTGAATTACGGCTGGATGAACAAAATAAAATGCCCTGTGTGTCCTGACAAACGGCTCTGCAGCCTGGGTATTTCGAGAAGCTAGGGTCAAGTTCAGGTTACTTTCTCAGGAAACCTAACAATGCATTAAATGAGTGACTTCTCTTAACAGGAGGGTTATCTGTAGCCACCCTAGATAGCAATGATTCTGATCTTAGTTTACCCAAGAGTAGAGTCTTCATTTGAACAGTTATGACATTTAAGGTGTCTACATGATCAAAGGGGTCCAAGTGGGGAGTTCCATGAGTTTGAAAAAAAAAAAAAAAAAAAACATTCAGGGGGTTTGGGTTCTGGCTCTTCCTTCTGGTAGCAAATTGCATAAGTTCTCAGAGCCTCAGTTTCCTTATCTGCTAAATGTTACAGCTCATTTTTTTCCCTAAAACTATTAGGTTGGTGCAAAAGTAATTGTGGTTTTTGCCATAATAACTGATTTTCTTCCTTAGATAAATAAAACATATTCATTGCACAAAATTTAGAAATACAGATAACTTCCATTCCACCCCCCAAAAGAAAGAAAATAGAAATTGCCCCAGTCTTATTATCCAGAGATACCACTGTTAAATCCTCTGTTCACTATGTTGCTTCAAGGACCAGAAAATTATAGGAAAATACTGTAAGTTGCAAAGCTGTATATAAATAAGAGGTATTTTTATTAAGTCAACGGAATTCAAATTTGAACCTCTTCACAGCCAAGAAGCCCTATATTATTTAACCTCATTTAAATTTCATTTTGTTTACATTTTTTCTGATTATTAAAATAACAATGCTGAGTTTTTGGGTTATCTATGTTTTCTAATTTTTCTATATATAATGTACATGTATTAATAAAATTTTTTTAAGTAGCCATACATGTTCATTGTAGAAAGTGTGTAAAGAACAGAAAAGTATCAAGAGTAGAAGAAAAATCTGTAGTCCCATTACTTGTAGCAATAGCTCCTTCCGGTCTTTTTTTCCTTTTGCAATAGTTCCTTCCAGTCTTTTTTCTCGGGATTATTTTTTACAAAGGCAGAAGCCTAATATGTATTATATCTTGAGAAATTTGTTAATATTGACAAACTGAGAAATGTTTTGATTTTAATTTCTCTATTAATTTTGCATAGGAAAATGTGTACTTAGCCCCTGCATTTTCTCTTTATGAATTACTTTACTACATCCTTTGTCTGTTTACCCATTGATTTTTTTTTATTTTCTTGTCATGTCTTGCAAAATTTTTGTCAAACAAGTATTTTTTATTACATATTAGCCTGATGGCCTAATTATAGATGAACATAGAGTTTAATACATTGAGTTTGGCTTGGTCTCGAACTCCTGACCTCACCATTGATGCTTGAGGATCTGGGGACCACAGAATGGGAACAGCTAGTCTGTTGCATGAGTTGCTCTGATGCTCACTGAAATCTGGAACTGGCTCTCCAGAACCAGGCCTTCTGGGGTACATGCACAATGGTCTAGAGCAGCACTCACTGTTCAATAGAAATGTAACGTGAGCCACGTATCTCATTAAACATTTTCTAGCAGTGACATCTTAAGAAGTTTGAAAGAGACAAATGAAATTAATTTTAAAGCATAGTTTAGTTAACTCATTTAGAAACATTAAAAAAATTTAGTTAACCCATTACATCCAAAATACTGTCATTTTAACAGGTAATCAATATTAAAAACTCTCAGTGAGGTATTTTCCTTTTCTACTAAGTCTCCAAATTCTTTTTTTTTTTTTTTTTTTTTTTTTGAGATGGAGTCACTTTGTCGCCCAGGCTGGAGTGCAGTGGCTCGATCTCAGCTCACTGCAACCTCCGCCTCCTGGGTTCAGGTGATTCTCCTGCCTCAGCCTCCCAAGCAGCTGGGACTACAGGCACATGCCACCACGCTGGGCTAATTTTTGTATTTTTTAGTAGAGATGGGGTTTTACCATGTTGGCCAGGCTGGTCTCGAACTCCTGACCTCAAGTGATCCACCCACCTCGGCCTCCCAAAGTGTTGGGATTACAGAATGAGCCACTGCGCCTGGCCCTAAGTCTTAAAGTTCTAATGTCTGTTTTACCCTTAGAGCACATCTCAGTTCAAACTATCCACATTTCAAGTGCCCAATAGCCTAGTGGCTAGTGGCCACTGTTTGGACAGTGTAGGACTAGAAGGAATGAGAATCTGTGTCTGAGAGCATGTACTGACATGCACCGACATCAGTCCAGACCATGCTCTGGTTGTGCATGGCACTGCATTCCGTGGTGCTGGATCATGCCGTGATTCCTCACACAGGTTGTAGGGACAGGGACTGTGATTCTTAGCTCATGGTCTTCGAAGAGGAAGGGCAATCCAAGGGTGGTGCTTCTTGCCTTTCTTCTGTCATCCGTTAGCAGTGTGTGATGATAACAGAAGCTAACCATTATGAAGTGCTTTCCTAAAGAGAGACACTAAGCACATCATCTCATTTCATTCTCACAATAACTCTGTGAAGTAGGTACTATTATCACCATTTAATGGCGAAGAAGAGGTTAAAACTTGTCCATGATTACAAGGCTAAAGAAGGGCAATCCTAGGATAAAAGAAAGAGACCCCGTATTAAGGAACAGTGCACTCCTGTACCCACATGGTGGGGTACCCTGATGAGGTGGGAATATGGTGGGCTCTAGGCCCATTATTTGCCTTGTACAGACTGTGAGATCTGTGGTTTGTCATGTGAATCCTCTGAGCCTTGATTTGGATGCTCATAAAATAGGATAATACCGTATATGGAATGAGAGCAGTGAATGCCCAAGTTTGTGAGAATTAAAGAACACAGTGATGTAAAGTGCTATTTATTCAAGGCACATTTATTTGCAAGCATAATGTAAAAACGTGAGTTTATTTATGAAGGCTTGTTGTATGCAGAGGAGCAAATGGACGTTTGATCAGATGTTACTGATGACCTTGTTTCCTCAATCCGAATACATCATTGCTCCAGTTTGAGCTGCCTTCTGTGACCTCAAATTCATGAGAAGAAGGGCAGTGGCACCAAGCTATGTTATCATATTGGCAACTTTATGATTCCATAGTCCACTTATAATATCCAGAACAAATCTAAATGCCAGAGAGCTCTCCCTTAATATAGTGTTGAAGGTTTATCTATTTATTTGAAAACCCATCAAGCAGATATGGTCTAACTTACTCTTAAGCTTTAGGACTAAATTGATAAAAGTTTATTGGGTGCCAACTCAGTGTAAGTCATAATTGTCTGTCTTTAGAAAATTTGCATGTTAATGATAAGGGAGAAAAGATGCACATATATAAAATATTCAGTGGTATTATTTCAAATAGAAATTTAAGAGAACCAGTAACATGACATAAAGCCAGTGAGGGTGACTCAGGCAGAGTTGTAAATTCAGAGGAAAGAAATGGGTGCAAATTCTGGGAGTTGGGCTGTATACAGCATGGTCCAGATCAGGGGTGTTCAGTCTTTTGGCTTCCTTGGGCCACACTGGAAGAAAAATAATTGTCTTGGGCTACACATAAAATACACTAACACTAACAATAGCCAACAAGCTTAAAAAAAATATCGCAGAAAAGTCTCATCATGTTTTTAAAAAGTTTATGAGTTTGTGTTGGGCTGCATTCAAAGGCGTCCTGGGCTGCATGTGACTCGCATTGGACAAGCTTAGCCCAGATCATTGACAATGGAGGACCAGCCTAGGAGGCTATATTTTGTCTCTTACACATAGCTTTTAAATTCATATGATTTCGGTTTTTCATATATAACTGTGGACTTGGGAGAAGAGGCACTTGCAGCCCTGCTCAGACATATTTAAATAGTCAGTCAGTTTGGTAGCAGAGGGAAAAACGATCACTTCCTGTTTGTTCCAAAGCTCATTTGGTTCCTAGAGAAAGGAGAAAGAGCTGTTGTTTGACCTCCTGAACCTGGGTTTTCTCATGAAAATAGGGGCAGTGGTGCCTGTCTCATTTCTGTGAGAATTAAGCAAGATGATGGAATGTAGTGCCTAGGAAATAGCACAGACCTTCAATAAATGCTAGTTGAATCCTCTTTGTAGGCAAGATATTAGCCTGAGAGCAGATAATAATGTTGAATGTAAGTTCCAGTTTGAGAAAACAACTCAGAGGCAGGCTGCTAGCCCTCCTGCTTACCTGAGGTTGCCCATTTAGGGTGTAGAGCGTGGACACAATGATGGCTCAGATTGGGCCGCAGGTGAGCGTTAAGAACTCAGGAGCACAGGTCCAGAGGATGGCTGCCTTCCCTTTTGCATTCACCAGTGTAGGGAAGTAGTTCACTGCGGGGACTCTGGAATTGGAAAGCTCAGGCCTGAATCTTGTTTATGCCTGTGTCATCTTTATCTGTTACTATATTTTGCAGGTTACCATTCTGTGTGTTGTTTTCTTCTTCTGAATAAACTGATAATGATATCTGTTATATAAAGGTCAAAATGCGATGATGCGTGTAGCAGTGGATACCCTGGTGGCTGGATTATAAAAAGTGTTCAATAAATGTTTGCCATCGTAGAAAAAATTTACCAGGCTTCTCATGAATGTCCAGTGTTAGACTCTGTATTAGGGGCTGTGGGATACAATGATAATAATTATAATCATGGTAAGAACATCTAACATTTGTGCAGTGCTTACTGTGTATCAGACTCTAACAACTGTATAAGTGGCATTGTAGTCCCATGAAACGGAGATACAGGATGTCTAGTAAGCTTCCTCTCTGATTTCACAATCTAATAGGGAAACAGGCTCACAAATAGACAATTAGAGCATGGAGTTCTAGTCACAAGTAGTTTATCAATAAGTGTGGGCTCCCATCCTCTCTTTTCCCCTTTTCTTTTTTTTTTTTTTTGAGACGGAGTCTCGCTCTATCGCCCAGGCTGGAGTGCAGTGGCACTATCTCGGCTCACTGCAAGCTCCGCCTCCCGGGTTCACGCCATTCTACTGCCTCAGCCTCCCAACTAGCTGGGACTACAGGCACCCGCCACAGCGCTTGGCTAATTTTTTGTATTTTTAGTAGAGGGGGTTTCACCGTGGTCTCGATCTCTTGACCTTATGATCCGCCCGCCTCGGCCTCCCAAAGTGCTGGGATTACAGGCGTGAGCCACCGCGCCCAGCCTCTTTTCCCCTTTTCTTTGTGTCCCCATTACTAGGACGTGTTTATCCTGATAGGGGCCCATCAATAACATTATCTTATGAAACAGCCAAGGATGGGCTGTTTCATAGCACTGGTACGATTTTCTGTGAAATTGTCCCGTTCCCTCCTGACACTCTTTCTCCCTCATTTGCACTAAGCTCAGATCTGCTTATACAGACCCTTGAGCTCACTCACCCCAGCTGGCTGAGCAGTGGAGCCAAGGAATAGAAGTTTCTGTCCTGCCTGCAGTTTGTCCATCGTAATGTGGTATTTATTAGCATGAATGTGTAACTGAGTTATTTGTGAGGCCAGTGCTCTCTGTTTGATAGAAAACTTCCCATTTTGAAAAAGCCCATTCTTTTCTATCCCTTAAGCTTGGCAAACCTGCCTTTTCTGCACTGTCATTCAGGTAACTAGTCACCATCACTGACGACGTATGCTGGCATCAAGAAAGCACTATCGCCTGATTTCGGCCTCTCTCCTTGGTTTTCCTTGTAATTGCTACATGACATAAAAAGATGATGGAGAAGATAAGCTCCCAGTTGACCATAAGTGACTTCCAAATCCCAGAGTTAAATGCTAAAAGATGGAAGCCCCATCCGAAGCTACCTGAGTAGGAGGGGAGGGAGTTGTAGACTCACCTGTGCCCACCTCAGCCTGTAGGAGACAGCTGCGTTTCTTCTTCACATTAAGTGAAGTGTGAAGGGGAATACTCAGGAAGTGGGAATGGGTTTCTGCCCTTTCATTTGAAAGCAGTGGTGTAATTTGTGGTATTTTGACTCTTACCAAGATAACCTCTTTCCCTGAAAAATGTATTATTGTAGGATTTAGCCAGCCTGCAGGAAGCACTAACTCAGTGACAGATATGTGGTGTTTTGTGTCCATTCCTGATCGAAGCTCCTGTGACCTGAGGTGAAAGCGGGACATTGTGAATTTCACTCTTGTGGTGGAGTTGGACCTCTTTGTACACACGAGACGACATGTATATTCACACACACTTCAGCCTGGAAGGGGCACAAATTCACCAAGATGCAGAAACGCTTTGTGTCTACAGAGATGGCAGGTTATGCAGTGGGTGTGTAGCGAGAGAGAGGAGGGATGATTTAGGTGTCTCCGCTGATAACATTCTTTTCTGAAAACTGCAGATGGTTGCAAGGTGAAGTCACTTATGGAATAAAGAATTGCATTGAGCTCTCCAGTTCTTTACCTTGCCTGGGGAACTTTGATCCCAGTTATTTCAACATGAAATGGAAGGGCTGCTAAATTGAAGGCCTAAGGAAATCCAGCTGGGAAATACATCCTGAGCCCAGATGGAGTGTCTTGAGTTTAGTTACCAAGCAAGGCCTGAGGCTAATTACTCTATTAGGATCTGTTGGACTTATTCCGTGGCAATTTATGTGAAGGTCTGCATATCCATGTAGGGAAGGCTGAAGTGATCCTTGTCAAATTGTCTTCTAGAGTTTGACATTTAGCTGTTAGGAGTTGCATTCAGAGGAAACCTGGCTATGAGAAATACTTAGAAAATGAGAGATACAGAGGCTGATAGGCTCACAAACATTTCAGCAAATATACTTAAAAGGAAAATAAGGCTCGGTGACCTCCTGTGGAGAATGAGGGTAGCTCTGAGCGCTTTGGCTGTGGATGGCTACAAGTTATGGAAGGTCGCACATGTCACTGTTACTGGTTAGAAGCAGCTGGCTCTTCAGAGGACTGACTCAGCCCTTTGATACGGAATGTGGATGATTTGGGGTTTCATGCTAATGCTTAGTATCTAACCTGCAGTTCCCCGATTGCGACCCGTGGTTGAGATTAACAGGAAAATGAGTTTCCCAAGTCTCTGCAGAAGAGAGACAGCTATGGTTGGAGAACTACACAACAAGACTTTGTTTGCTTTTGTGAATGGCAAATAAATCTCGGGACCCCAAAATCACTAAGCCAAAGGGAAAAGTCGAGCTGGGAACTGTATCAGGCAAACCTGTCTCCTATTTTATTCTTAAGATAGCTACAAAGATAAAACAAAACAAACAAAAAACTATTTACTTTCCTCACAATTTGCCCACAAGGAAATTCCATATGAACAAAGGCTAGACACAACTCAAAATCATCCCTCTGTTTACCTGACAAATTCATGTGGTTCTTTCTCTGCCCTCTTGTTTCACTAAGCCAGACTAAGGCGTAAGTGACTCTTCTTTTACCCTCCTCTCACATGTAAATTGTGTATTCATTTGAAAGCTAATCAGAGACTCAAAATAATGCAACAGGTTGTCTCTTATCTACCTATAACCTGGAAGCCCCCTCCCCCACTTCAAGTTGTCCTGCCCTTCTGGACCAAACCAATATACATCTTACATTCATTGGCTGTGTCATGGGTGTATTCTTAAACTTGACAAAGTAAACTTTCTAAATTGATTGAGATCTGTCTCAGATACTTTTGGGTTCACAAATTGGAAACCTGAAGGGATTCTGAGTGGTGGTTCCCCTGTCCTTTGACAAATCTCCTACGGGTGCTTGGTAGCAGCTTAAGCTACCTTTATGGCTCAGATCAATAGGACAATTTGCTGAGGCCTGGGAACTCCCTCTCCAGAGAATCCCTGATCTCTCCAATGTGATCGAGATATAAAGTTTATTTTGCTGTACAGCTCCTTTTCTGGAATCTTGCTTTCTTCCAACAAGGAAGGCAAGTTTTTCTGCATGATGGAGTGCAGGTAATTCCTTTCTGGAGTTTTAGCTTGCTTCCAACAGGGAAGGCAAGTTAGAGGTTTTTCCTGTTTCTTGGATGGTAGAGAGCAGTCATTAGCCTGAGGCCCACTCCTAGATAAGTAGCTGAATTGGAGTTTTGTCTTGGCTAAATTTAACAACCAGCTGGTCTTCATTTCTCCTTACCTTTAAAGTGCTCAGTAATTGTATAAATTGTGAGATTGTTTGTTTTGCATAACAGTTTTGTTGTTGTTGTTGTTGCTTGTTTGTTTCTGTTGTTGTTTCCATCTTTTTCCTGTTGGGTTTGACCAGCTCTGTCTGACTTGATCAAATCCAAGGGAGAGTTTAAAATTATGGGGAACAAGGCCTCTGATTTGGCTAAATTCCCATAACTGAAAAAAAAAAAAAAAAGGGAAAAGGAAAATGACAGCCAGCAAAAGGAAAAAAACGATTCTTTTTTTTTTTTTGGTCTGGGAGGTTGAGTCTTGCTCTGTCGCCCAGGCTGGAGTACAGTGGCGTAATCTTGGCTCACTGCAACCTCCACCTCCCAGGTTCAAGCGATTCTCCTGCCTCAGCCTCCTGAGTACCTGGGACTACAGGCACCTGCCACCACGCCCGACTAATTTTTTTGTATTTTTTGTAGAGACGGGGGTTTCACCATGTTAGCCGGGGTGGTCTCGAACTCCTGACCTCAGCCAATCCACCTGCCTCGAAAGTACTGGGATTACAGGCTCCGGCGCAGGCCTGAAAGATTTTTGATTTTGACTACCTGAGGGACTTTATTTACATAACAAGGGCACCTTTATTTACTTAACAAGCCAAGCCAAACTGGAGTAGCAATGGCTGTTGCCCCACGTTGCAGTTCAGTAGCTAAAGGTAGCTAAGGTTCTGCCCCCAATTTTTTGTCACCATGACAGCCTGGGTTTAGTTCCTAAATCAAGCTCTTTCTGGTTTGACATTTGTATTAGTTTTGAAATATCAGCAATTTGTTTTAGCTAAAATATGGTAATGAGATTTAAAAGTTTTTTTTTTCTTAAGTAGCTCAATGGTTAGCAGTCAATTAAAAGCTAATATCCAAGGGGTGTGTGTGTGTGTGTGTGTGTGTGTGTGTGTGTGTGTGTGTGTGGCTTTTATATTTATTTTCTCTCCTAGGATCTTTCTTTTTTTTTTTTGAGAAAAAGTTTTTTTCTCTTCTCAGTTGACTGAATTCTGTTTTCTCCATTTACTTCTGCTCTCTCTCCTTTCTCTTGCCACACTCTGCTGCATAAGGGACCTGAAATAGTTTCTAATAGCCCAGGATTCCTTAAAGAAAACAGAGAAGGCACTGGACTCCCTTTTGGGGAGAAACCTCTGTTTTTCCTTATGGAACCCCAAGAGTGTAAACAGATATGTTGGTCTCAGATCTTAAACTGCTTGCTTTGGTAGTATGTTACCTCATTTCTTTTCTTTTCTTTTTTTTTTTTTTTTTTGCACTAAAATAGTTATTGTAGCAGAGATTATTCTGGGGTGTTTAAAGTAAGAAAGAGTGTAGTTTAGACACTTAGAGAAATGTCTTTGTTTGAAAAAAAAAGTGCACTGTGAAAGTGTCACGTGGTCTAGCCCCATACTAGTTCTCTTTTTGGAGACCCAGGATTCAGTGTGGGCTCTGCCCAGAGTTCACAGATCCAGTTAAAAGAGAGAGACTAAATTTAGAACGTTTTTTTTTTTTTTTTTTTTTTTTTGAGGCAGAGTCTCACTCTGTCGCCGGGGCTGGAGTGCAGTGGCCGGATCTCAGCTCACTGCAAGCTCCGCCTCCCGGGTTTAGGCCATTCTCCTGCCTCAGCCTCCCGAGTAGCTGGGACTACAGGCGCCCGCCACTTCGCCCGGCTAGTTTTTTTGTATTTTTAGTAGAGACGGGGTTTCACCGTGTTAGCCAGGATGGTCTCGATCTCCTGACCTCGTGATCCGCCCGTCTCGGCCTCCCAAAGTGCTGGGATTACAGGCTTGAGCCACCGCGCCCGGCCTTGACATCCGTTTTTAATCTCCCTGTAGTACCACCAGACTCTTTCTCTCTGCACCTTGAGATAATATAAATTTCACTATCTGATTTTTCACCTAAGAGTTGGTCCTTTAAGATGCAAAATTTAGGGCTACATAGCTGACATCTGTCTGGAGTAATAAAACATGTTATCAAGAAATTAGAAGTCTAAAATAGTAGCAAAAAAAGAGTTGTTATGAATCTATAAGATCTATTTCTATCTACGTGTATAGTATATCTATGTATTTGTGTCATGTGTATGTTTCACTACTAAAAATACATAAAAGCTCTAATTAATTGGCTTAAAGGAAAAAGTGCTGGCTGGGCGCGGTGGCTCAAGCCTGTAATCCCAGCACTTTGGGAGGCTGAGACGGGCGGATCACGAGGTCAGGAGATCGAGACCATCCTGGCTAATACGGTGAAACCCCGTCTCTACTAAAAAAATATAAAAAACTAGCCGGGCGAGGTGGCGGGCGCCTGTAGTCCCAGCTACTCGGGAGGCTGAGGCAGGAGAATGGCGTAAACCCGGGAGGCGGAGCTTGCAGTGAGCTGAGAACCGGCCACTGCACTCCAGCCTGGGCGGCAGAGCAAGACTCCATCTCAGAAAAAAAAAAAGAAAAAAAAAAAGAAAAAGTGCTTAAATCAAACACTTTATCAGAAAAAAAAGACTTTAAGCCAAATGTTTTTTCAAGTTTATGTGACTTAAGTAAATTTTTAATAAATAAGCTAGTTTTAAAAGTATTTGTGAAATGTAATTAGAAATGGCTTCAGAATTGTCAACATACATTATTGTTTAGATTCATTGGTAAAGTGGCCTAATTGTCTCTGCTAGATGTAAAAATTTGGCATGAGGGCTATAAAGTTATGAATGTAGCACAAAGGAAAATTATCTTTATGTAAAATTTGATAAATAAGGAATTCAATATTGTTCAGTAAATGAAAACAGCTAAATCCTGAGTTATTGGCAAAAACAAACAAAAATTATCTAATGTTAAGGTTCTTAGGAAAACCTGAACACAGGTTACAAAATGGTTAACATTTTTAATAATAACTATCACAGTTTTAATAAGTAATCTGGGTGAAAACACAATTAATTAGATAAATGTAGTGGAATAAATGCCTACAAATAAACTTATCACATAATTTAAAATCTAAAGTTAAATAATACATATTCATTGAATGTCTGGGTCATTTCTAATTTTTAAATAAATTATAGAAAAACGTTTTTCTGAAAAAGAAATGTGTTCTTATTTAAAGGAAAATAATTTTTGGCTATTCAAAGTTTATTTAAAAGTTATTGATAAAACAAGGTAATGGTAACCAATGTATAAAAGCATTGTAAAAAAATTATAAATATAAAAAGGTATTTTTGGCAAGAAAGGTTAAAAAGGAAAATAATTTTATATGAGAAAGAATCTTATATGGTAAATTTTTGTCCTAGAATAAAATGACTGGTTAAGAAAGAAGGATGTTCAGGACAAACCAGAGAGTCCAAGTATGCCATGAATGGTCTGTGTAAGTCATAATAAGATTTGTAAAAATAAAGTTTTATGGGGGAAGAAAAACTATATGATCAAGTTGTCTGTGATTAAAGAGAAATTATTTACAATGGTCTTTCTAGAGATTGCATTTTGATATTTTAAAAAAACACTTATGCACTAAAGAATTGGGTAGTACAATGAAACTTTCTTAAGGTATTGATTTACCCTTAACAAAATTACAAGACATTTTAATTTTTTTAACCCAAAGTTTAACTTTTATTGTGTCTTGCTGTTTCAGCTTTGTCTCCCCTTTTAAAAGCCCTGAAATAGTTAAATATCTCCTTCAACTCAGTTTTGGCTCCCGTAAGTTTTATTCCTCAGGTGCTGTCTGTTTGTTGTGGCCTTATGCTAAAAATATTTTATCCTAAAGGCCTAAAGGAAATGTCTTCTGCAGCATATCAGTCTGTGCTCTTGGCTTTAGATGGTTCTATGAATCTAAAAATTTTCGCTTGTTACCTAAGAAACACTCTTTCTATGTCTAATTGAAGTACCCTTTTTATTAGTTTGACTTTCAGGTTATTGATAATAAATGGACACCCCACAGGGAATAGCAGTGGCACTGCAGAAGATCTTTTCTTTTGCCTTTTTGTAACTGGCCTAACAAACACATTTTATGTTTTATTGAAATAAGTACCATTGTTATTAAGTTTTGGTTTGCTTAGAAAAAACTGAGATTAAAAATTTTTTCAAATTAAAGTTATCACATTCATATAACTTTCTGTATTTTGCTCTTAAAGTCCTTGTGTCATTAAGTTACAGAGCTTTGACTTCTGGGTCTAAACAGGACACCAAGTCCTCTTCAGTCTTAAACCCTGACAGCAGTTAAAACCACATCTTCAGATCCGGTAGAAGATGCCAACCAAAATAAACTGTGTTTGTGAGACACAGGGCCAGAAATTAAAGCTATACTCCTCAAGACCCAGAGACTATTGTGGAAGAGGTGGGCATGAGATTGTAAGGGCCAATGTTGAGAGATAAAATTAGTTCAATTTCTCTGTAAATTAACCATTAATACCAAATGACACTGATGCAAGACCAGCATATGAGCCCTGTGTCAGATGAACACGCTTTTTTTTGGAGCATTAACTCACTCCTTCATAAGAGGTTATAAAAGTTATAAAAAGGTTTATGGAAATTATATCTTATGGTCAAGATAATTAAAATTTAATAAATTTACTTACAGAATTTTAAAAGACACATTTAATTGGCCTTATGCTGTCTTTATTAGGGCTTGTTGTTTGGGAAGTTAAATCTCTCAATAAAGGTTTTTGCTTTTTTTTTTGAAATCATTGAGTTCAATGATTTGACTCATTTCAATGATTGACTTATTTTATAACAACTTGTGATCCTATTTTGTGATATGAAGTGTTCTAAACTTTTTATATTTGACAGACTTCCAAAATCAAATTTTAACTTTAGTCCTCATTAATCTTTTGATATTAGATCCCTTGAGGTCCAAAAGAGACATATACAGCTTATTTGATGTAATAAAATCATTCAGGAAGTAGTGTCAAATATGAAATGGGGTTTAACCTTCTTTGGATTATATTTATATAAATGTGTTATTAGTGTGTGTTCCAGAATTGTATGAGATTCCTGTGATTCTAATATGTCTTAGTAAATGTTATTAGTAGTAATGGTGATTCTGATCTAAAATTATATGCCACAGAAATAATCCAGTTTCCTTGTCATTTGTGTCTTTAACCATGACTTTCCTCATCTAGTTGTTTCACTTTTATTCTTTTCAAAAGGTATTTTTTATAATCAGCTATAGGACTCTGACAAGTTGTTCTTGAATGCAGATTTCTGATGACTTTGGAGACTGTGACACTAGAATAGAGGAAAAACTTGCAAGACTCCCGTAGAAAGCTAATGTGTTCATAAACATCAAGCAGAACATGAGTTAATTACTAATGTAATTAGACTAATGAAAGACTGAAATAATTTTTTATGACTTTGTTTGAAATGTTGCTAATTCTTTTGTTTCTGCATCCAGAAAACCCTTTTTCTTTGAGCTATTTACAGCTTTTAATAATTGGGTCAGCTACACTCCTGTGAGCAAAATCCGAAGCATATATCTCTCTACCTGATTTCTCCAGAATTTGAAAACTATTTGCAAGTATATTTAATTTATAGCAGTATAGTTAGTTGCGTAAGTTCAGTAAGAATCTTTTTCTTTGTAATAGGACACAATTGGAGACACTGGTTATTTTACCAGGGCTTTCATTGGAATGGCATGCTTTTAGATATAACCAGATTGCTTTAAGGAATGGAGGTTGACTTGTAGAGCCAAATAAAACCCTTTGGGAAAGCTGGACTTATACCTTGTCTACACAGTCCCTGTATAGGTTCCTGACCTGCAGTAAGTAAAGAATGTCACTTTCTGACAGACCCAGGAGCCCTGTTTTCTTGGGCCCTTGAGGTGAGGAATTCACCCAATACAGGTATTTGCAGGCATAGGCTGGACTCAAAGCATTGAAGTCTAATCTGAGATTCCTTGTGAAATAAAGTTCCAGTAAAGTCAATTAAAAAGAAAAGAGCCTATACGGCAATTTTTTTTTTTTTTGCTGACTTTATGCAAATACTCAGGCCAAGTATGGTAAGACCAACACTTATTTTACACATAAATTTGTCTTGTGATTTGTCTTTAGTGAAAATGAGGACTGGAGAGAGAAAAATTGTGTTTCAAAATAAACTGGACTACACTTATTATTAGATTCTAGTCTTATCTAATGTTTTTCCATTTTTATTATTTTCTATAGTTTGGACTGAATTCTAAAATTTTTCCTGGCTACACGTCTCCAAAGTAATGTTTTTAATTGTTTTTTTTTCTTTCTTTCTTTCTTTCCTGTCCTATTTTCCCTCCATTTTTTTCTTGATTTAAAATCCCTGAAAATGAAGCTGTGCTTTCTTAAAGCCTTGCAAACTGAAGCTAGACAATGTAAGCTTCAGAAGAAAATAACAGCAAGTTATTTACATATATAAACTACTTTCATACCTGCCTATTGATGTGTGGACTTCAGAGTAATATGGCCTATATCAATTTTCCAGGATTGTTCTTCATCTTGTTTGTTTGTTTGTTTGTTTCTCTTCCTCATCCTATTTTCTCTTCATAGGATATGAGATTTCACAACCTACTAAAAATGATCTTTCCTAATAACCTGGCACCTACCTTTCTAGGAGTAAACTGTCCTAGCCATGAGAGAGCAGACAAAACCTGAGACCAGAGGCTCATTCATTTTCTTATAAAATGCTTTTTCTGAAAGATGTGAAAGCAAAATAAATCTCAGAACCCCAAAATCACAAAGCCAAAGGGAAAAGTCAAACTGGGAACTGCATCAGGCAAACCTGCCTCACATTTTATTCTTAAATAAGATAGCTACAAAGATAAAAAAAAAAAAAAAAAGCCACATACCTGCCTCACAATTTGCCCACAAGGAAATTCCTTGTGGACATAGGACAGACACAACTCAAAGTCATCCCTCTGCTCACGTGAGACAAAAGCATATGTTATTAGTTCCTCTGCCCTGTTGTTTCACTAAGCCAGACTAAGGTGTAAGTGACTTTTCTTTTATCCTCCTCTCACATGTAAATTGTGTATTCAGTGAAAAGCTAATCAGAGACTCAAAATAATGCAACCAGTTGTCTCTTTTATCTACTTATGACCTAGTAGCCCCTTCCCCACTTGGAGTTGTCCAGCCTTTCCAAACCAAACCAATGTTCATCTTACACATACTGATTCATGTCTCATGTCTCTCATGTCTCCCTAACGTGTTTGAAACCAAGCTGTGCCCAGACCACCTTGGGCAGATGTGGTTATGATCTCCTGAGGCTCTGTCATGGGCACATTCTTAACCTTGCAAAATAATCTTTCTAAATTGATTGAGATCTGTCTCAGATACTTTTTGGTTCATACCCTTTATACTTCTAAATGTTGTTAGGAGCCCTTGGCTTAGGTTGAAAGAAAATACAGTGATTCTTAGGAAGCAGGTTAACTGAATAGTTAGGATGGAATTGTTAGGAATGGGGACGGGGATGGAAATTCATGATCTCAAAGATAGGAGCTAATACCAAGTATTTGAGCCATGAAGAGACACCCTTATGTGTTCTTTTTAACATGGCTAAAATTAGACTCTTTAGCTCTAGACCTTCCTCACCTCAGCAAAACAAATCAGTTTCTCCCCAAGACTTCTCATTTCATTAAATGGTGCCCCTATCAATTTGTGTAGGGCCCAAAATCCAGGAGTAATTTTTAATTTTCCCAACTTCCCTTCTTCCCGTCCATGATATATACAAAACAAATCCCAATCTCTGAGCGTTTCTCTTCTGCCACTACTCTGAGCTCTCCTCAGTTCTCACCTAGACCACACCTGGGCCTCATTGGACTCCATACGTGTGTTCCTGCCACCATGCACTGCATTCTGTGCACACCACAGGAGAGGCAGCTCCTCCCCTGGCCTCTGTACACTCCAAGGTAAAGTCTGGCCATGGCACCTGCCCATCACTCTAGTCTTATCTTGCACTGCTACTTGCTGGCAGTGCTTCGTACTTCTTGCTTGTGCCAGTGCTAATTCCTGTCTCAGGCCCTGTGCGCTAGCTCAGCATTTCCAACCTTTTTGGCACCAGGGACCCGTTTTGTGGAAGACAGTTTTTCCGCAGACAGTCGTGAGGTTGGAATAGTTTTAGGGTGATTCAGACACATCACATTTATTGTGCACTTTGTTTCTATTATTATTACATTGTCATATATAATGAAATAATTATGCAACTCACCATAATGTAGAATCAGTAGGAGCCCTGAGCTTGTTTTCTTGCAACTAGATCGTCCCATCTGGGTTGATGGGAAACAGTGACAGGCTATCAGGCATTAGATTATTATAAGGAAAAAACAACCTAGATCTCCTGCATGCACAATTCACAATAGGGTTCACGCTCCTATGAGAATCTAATGCCACTGCTGATCTGACAGAAGGTAGAGCTTAGGCAGTAATGTGAACCATGGGGAGCGGCTGTAAATACAGATGAAACTTTGCTCACTCACCTGCTTCTCACCTCCTGCTATGTGGCCCAGTCCCTAATAGGCCACAGGTGGGTACTGGTCCATGGCGCAGTGGTTGGGGACCACTGTACCAGCTGACACCTCCTACCTGGAATACTCCTTTTCCCTACTTCTTTACCCGCTCCGTCCAACCCACTGGTTCTTGTCTGTCAGTGTGACTTCATCTCAAACCACCCCTCTCAGAGACTGCTTCTCTGCCCTCTCAGTAGGAAGTAGCCATGGGGTCATTCCCTGTCACATCACTCCACCTTATCTTTGGAGCGTACTTGTTAAGTTTTGATACTTGGCTTTCTTGTTGGGTGGCTTGCCTGTCTCTCTCCCTAGCATGTAAACGTCTGAGAGCAGGGACCTGGTCTGTCTTGGTTGCTGTTTCCCCAATAGCCGGAATGGTGCTGATTGAGATGGGAGCACAGTGAATACCTCCCACTGGGAAGTGCACTGATGGCCTCTGACTGTGGAAGCCATCAACAGTGCCAGTATTGTTGGGGCTTCCTTCCTGCTCCCACCATTTCCCTGGGCTCTAACTGCTGCCTTCCATTGCCTTGCAGCCGCCCGTGCCAACTTCCGTTCCCGTCAACCATGCAGCAGCACAGCCCCATGTCCTCCCAGACCTCCTCCACCAGCGGGCCGCTGCACTCTGTCTCCCTGCCGCTTCCACTCCCGATGGCCCTGGGCGCTCCACAGCCCCCGCCCGCTGCCTCCCCCAGCCAGCAGCTTGGTCCAGATGCCTTTGCAATTGTGGAGCGAGCCCAGCAAATGGTGGAAATATTAACAGAGGAGAACCGGGTGCTTCACCAGGAACTTCAGGGTTACTATGACAATGCCGACAAGCTCCACAAGGTACGTGACTTCCCTGGGGAATGGGAGGGAGACAAAATTCTTTACCTGGTCACGGGGAGTTGATGCACTGACTGACTTGCCAACATTGCACTAGATCCCTTTTTATACTAGACCCTTTGCAAGGCTTTAGGGAGACGAAAATAAATATGACCCAGTTCCGACCTTGGAGGAGCTTACATTCCAAAAAGGGGAGAGAGTTGCATATGCTAACACCTTCAGTAAGAGTGTGAAGGGTCTACTGTAGGAACAGCAGAGGTGGCTCTTGATCAGAGACTCTGAGGCTAAGTAGGATTACCCCACCTGGACAAATGTAGAAGAGGGAACACGGAGAGTAAATAACATGGAGGAGGCCGGGTGCGGTGGTCCATGCCTGTAATCCCAGCACTTTGTGAGGCTGAGGCAGGTGGATCACTTGAGCCCAGGAGTTTGAGACCAGCCTGGGCAACATGCCAAGACCCTGTCTCTACAAAAATTAGCCAGTCATGGTGGCCCATGCCTTGTAGTCTCAGCTACTCGGGAGATCACGTGAGCTGGGGTAGCATAGGTTGCAGTGAGTTGAGATCGTTCCAGAGTGAGACCCTGTCTCAAAAATAAAAAATAAAACCACATAGAAATGAAGTGAGAGATACCAAATTTTCCTTTACATTTAGGAATCTCAGACAGGAACCTTGTGTTGTCATGTTCATTTCATTAGCTGGTCTTTGCAAAAAGCAGTCTTGCTTCAACATGAGAGGGTCAAGAGTACAAGTTATTGTGTGCTTTCTGCATGTTTGTGACTTACCAGGTGGGGAGATGCTGAGTAATTCCGGCCTGTGTAGTTACTGTTGGAATTTTTAAATGTATGGTAGCCATTATTCTTAGAGATTTATGCTGAGAGCCAAAGTAAATAGGGGAAACTCCAGCAGGAACAAGCTGTTGCTGGGCAGTGATTTCATGATGACCCTCAAGTCAGCATCCGATGTGCTGCAGGTAGGGTGCAAGGGGGTTGGGCAAAGGTAATAGGATGTTTTAGGGCAGGATAGCCATAGAGCACTTGAGTTTCCTTTCCGGGGGTGAGGAGGCACGTGTAGTAGTAGTGATCCTCCCTCTAAGAGTAAGTGCGGGCTCTTCCCTTGGCAATAAAGGGCTTCTGTAAAGTTAAAGTATAGGAGTATAAACCCCATCTGACTACAAGAACATTGTCACTTTGGCTCTATGTGACAGTTAATGCTCCAGCTGGCCCATTTAGTGTTCATGAGTTAGTGCTGGTTTCACAGGTCAAGCTGGTCATTTTGCTGGTCAAGAGTTTTAGAGTAGTAGGCTCTGCTTGCTTCCTGAGGGCTGTCAGGGAGCAGTGGATTTGATGGTGCATATGTTTCCAGACCATTTTTCCCAGCACGTTTGTGCAGAGCTTCCACTGAAAAGGTCTGGAGCTCCCTGGAGTCAAGACCAGACTTGGCTGAGAGAGCTTCGGCTGCCTTTATTGGAGGGGAAAAATGAGAGCCAGAAACAAACAGGGGCTGTCTAAAGATTGTGACCTCACTCCCACCCCCTCTTGCACCCTTAGAAGTTGGGAAATAGGTGTGTTGTCTCAGCCTTCAGCCTATAAGACACTGTACAGGCCCAAGCTTGCCTCTGACATTTTTGGGCAGCTTCCTTTTAGTATGGTCTGAAAATTGGGAAGTGCAGACTCAGCACTTCTTGGAAAACAAGCATCTCTTTCTTCTCTCCTAATAAAGCTCCAAGGCAGACATGTCCAGAAGCTATACAGACCCACTTGAAGGCAGAGTTTGGTGCTGGGGTTTTTCCCATGGCTGTTTCTGAAGAGTTACACAAATGGTGCAGACATTGGAGGTCTTGTTATTTTTCATTGCCTTTTTATTAACATGTACTTTCTTTTTTTTTTTTTTTTGAGATGGAGTCTCACTCTGTTGCCAGGCTGGAGTGCAGTGGCGTGATCTCGGCTCACTGCAATCTCTGCCTCCTGGGTTCAAGCGATTCTCCTGCCTCAGCCTCCCGAGTAGCTGGGACTACAGGCACGCACCACCATGCCTGGCTAAGTTTTTTTTTTTTTTTTTTTATTTTAGTAGAGATGGGGTTTCACCATGTTGGCCAGGATGGTCTTGATCTCCTGACCTTGTGATCCGCCCGCTTCAGCCTCCCAAAGTGCTGGTATTAAGCATGTACTTTTTATTGACCTATAACATACATCTCTTTCTTGATTTTGATGCACATTTTCATTTTGAAAACTAAAATGGTTTAATCTCCCAGTGTCTCAATATTCCTGCACCAAGGATGGTTCTTAAAAGTTGTGGCCAAAAGGATTTTGATGACTTCTGGAAGAGGAGACAAATCAAAATCTGTGTCCCTTCGTGAACCCAAAACTTTTTCAATCCCTTGAATGTTGTAAGTTGTTCTACAAGTACAGTAAGTCCTCACTTAATAACATCAATAGGTTCTTGGAAACTACAGTTTTAAGCAAAGCCAACTTTTTCCTCATCAACATCACAATGAAATGAAGTTGAAAACACTGATGTTATTTGGGGGCCTGCTATGTGTCATTTTACTTAAAAGTTGCAGTTTCCAAGAACCTGTCAATGATGTTACATGAGGACTTACTGTACTACATTAATCTGTCATATGTAAAACTGGAATTATCTATTCAAAACCTCAGATTTTGATGGATACTTGCCATGCTTATCACAAGTTGGATTGCTGTTCTCGACAACGAGGATCAAGAGACACAAGAGTTGCATGAACTTCGTGACGTATTGGGCCTTGCGTTCCTAAGGTCACCCTAGTCCCAGATCCTCCCTCATCCCCAGCTTTGTCACTCAGCATTCTTAGCAGCTGCCTGAGCCTTAGGTCTGGGGAGAGGGTGGTCAGATGAGGTGACAGCTTTGCTTCTCAGGGATGATAGCTGCCAGTTCTCCTGGCATGGATGTGACCCCTGTTTTGGGTCAAACTGCTGCACGATGTTGTAGGATATGACCCCGCTGTGCCCACAGTTTGATCCCATCTGAGTTCCTTGCAGCATTGAGAATGTTTTGGCCCTTGCAGAGATGCATTGTAAGGGCAGAACTAAAAATAGATGAATTTTTAATTGCAGAGTTTAGCCTATGCATACTGTGCCAGGAACACAGCAGAAGAGAATGATTAAATTCAGAGACTGTCAAATCCCAGCCTAGATATGAAGACCCTGTTTCCAAAGAGGCACAAGGTAGTGATTATCACTGTTAATGTTGGAATGATGGTCAGGGACCCCCAGAAAGAGCTGTTGTTTTCAGTCTTTCCTTTTGGTTATGTTTTTCCCATTTTTTGCCTCCCAGTTTCTCTGAAACTTAATTAACGATGGAGTCTCTACCAGGGCTGGACTGTGGGCTGTTGAGTGGGTTGGCCTCGAAAGCCATCAAGGAATAGACAGGCATTTGATGGGAGAGGACCAAGCATTAAGTTACCCCAGGCTTGCTTTAGTGAAGACCCTCTTTTGTGAGTGAAACAAAGGTGGCTTTGATTGGGCAGTCCATGGCTTGCACAGCATGCCTTTCCTTGGTCCTGCGCATCCCTGAGTGTTGCACGTGAAGGTGCTCAGGGAAAAAACCAGTATCTGGAGCTTGGAATGGCTGAGATTTTCTCAGGGCCTTCTCTGTCCATTTGCTTATTTTCTGCTCTGCTTGTAGTTCTGTCTCTGGGACATCGAGTGTATTTCTGTGATTGCAGGGATTCTTACGGCCTGGCCTAAGAGCTCCCTGACACCTAGGCCAAAAAGGAGAATGAGAGCTGGGAAGGTAAACCAAGATTCCCCTCCTGCACTGTACTCAGAGTCTGAGCTGGTCTGGATAGTTTTTGTGTCAAACCATCCTATCTAACCCTCCTGTATCTTTAACAAATATCAGAGGGTGCTTAAGATGTTCTGAACATGGAGAAATAGAAAGAAGAAGGTGTGGTTTTACTCTGAAGGAGTGTACAGTCAGAAATAAAAAGCTTCAGTCTTAAAATTCTTAAAATGAGTCTACTTCAACTTCCCATTCCTTCGTAATCCTTGCATCATTCTCTGAAAGGAGTTGTTCATCTTTTACTTGAATGCTTCCAGAGAAGAGAAGCTCACTAATGGGTATACTACACTTCTGGAAAATGTACTTAGGAAATACTTCTTTATGTTGAGTCAAAATGTGCATCTCAGCCAGGTGCAGTGGCTCATGCCTATAATCCCAGCACTTTGGGAGTTCAAGGCAGGCGGATCATTTGAGATCAGGAGTTCAAGACCAGCCTGGCTAACATGGTGAAACCCCATCTCTACTAAAAAAAAAAAAAAAAAAAAGAAAATACAAAAATTAGCCAACCATGGTGATGCCCCCCTGTAATTCCAGCTGCCCTGGAGGCTGAGACATGAGAATCACTTGAACCCAGGAGGTGGAGTTTGCAGTGAGCCGAGATTATATCACTGCACTCCAGCCTGGGTGATGGAGTGAGACTGTCAAAAAAACAAAAAACCCTGCATATATTTAACTTCCTATATTTACTCATAACTCTGTCCTCTGCAACCATACTTTTTTATTACCTTTTGTATTGTTATAATCGAGTATCTGAGACTGGGTAATTTATAAAGAGGAGTGGTTTATTTAGCTCATGATTCTGCAGGCTGGGAAGTTTGAAAAGCATGATGCTGGTATCTTCTTAGCTTCCAGCGAAGGCTTTTATGCTGTGTCACAACGTGGCAGAAGGTCAAAGGGGAAGCAGGCATGTATAAAGAGGCAAAACTTGAAGAGCACATCCTTCCTCATAACAACCTGCTGTCATGGGGACTAATCTATTCCTGTAAAATTCAGTCTAATCTCACTACTGCAAGAAAGGCACTAAGCCATTCATGAGGGACCTGCCCCCATGACCCAAACACTTCCCACTAGGCCCCACCTCCCAATGTCACCACACTGGGGGTCAAATTTCAACATGCATTTTGGTGGGGACAAACCATATCCATAGCACTCACTAAAGGAGATTAGTCTTTCTCTACCATTACAGCTATCAGTTCTCATAGGAATTACCTTGTTCTGAACTAAGACCCTTGTTTTTTTCTCTAGGTCCCTTCTAAGCACATAACCATATGTCAGGTCTTGATTGTTTTAGGATTTGAGATAGTAAACTATATCGTGGTAGGGATCCTGAAGTTTCCTTTGACAGTATGCAGAGGGAAGTTCTTTGAGTAAAAGGAAAGAATGCATGATTCAGTGTCCAAGTCTGTCTGTAGAAGTTACACATTTAAAGATTAATTAATCAGTCAGTATTTTGTCATGGGCAAGGCAGAGTTCTAGGACAGTAAGAGCTATTCTACCCTTAAGGAGTTAGCAGTCGAATCAGAGCCACAAAGTGTAGATGCAGATTAGAATTCCAGTGAGGGAAATACAACAGATAAAAAATACTATAAAATCAGACCAAGGGAAGGATCCCTGTGGGTGTAGGTAAGGAAGCATTGCTAGTTGTTCTGGTCTGGAAGCCTGAACACCACTCATCATGGATGCCTCAGAGTGTGTGGTACTCTCAGCTTCCCTGGTGACTTGAAGATGCCCTTTGGTCTTGATGGGGACTGTTCCTGTGACATGCCCAGCTGTCTGAAAGCAAAGGCCACCTTTTATAGATAAAATCAGCAAAGAAGTGTGAGTGTGTCTGGGAGCCATCTCTTTGGTAAATAAAATTTGAAGACAGGATCATAATTCATGGTGAGGCTATGAACAGGATTTAGGACATACTGTCCTCTGTGCTGCTGCATTGCTAGTGGTTCATGATATCTGTGGACGAATCAGAAAGGCCTTGTTGAAATGAGGGAACCAGGGAAGAACCAACTCTGGTATAAGGAGGCCTTTGGGAACATAAGTAGGTACCAAAAGGAGCCTTGGTTTTCTCAGCTCAGCTCTAGTTGGCTGCCGCTAAGCAGAAGCCCTCATGCCCTCCAGCCTGTTCATCGGCCTCTTCTCAGCCATATCCTGGCTCCTCTATAACCTCTGAGGGTGCTGACCACAGTATCTCTCATTCCTTTAAGTTTTTGGCTTCTAGGCTCCTATGGCTCCACTGGGTTCGGTCTTTTTCCCTGGTGCCCCTCCCCTCCTTTGGCATGAATGCTTTTTTGGCCCTCTAATTTTCTGTTTATCTCCCTGAGTGGTCTCTGCTTTCTGATGTCATCTGTCATCTGTGCATTGAGGACACCCCAGCCACTCTCCTGGCTTTTAGACTTGTATGTTCACCTCCTAACTGGAAATCTTCACCAATATGTGCAGCAGGTTCCTCAAACATGGTATCTCCAAACCCAGACTGGTTTTCTTTCTTTAGTGAGCTTGTTTCTCTTATGATCATTTATCTTGATTGTCTCCTTACCCCATCTTCTAAGCTGTGAATGTTTATGTTGTATTTGCTTGCCTTCTTCCTTACTGTCTGCACCCAGTCACCAAAACCTGCTGATTCTATTCATTAGTGTCTTTGGAATTTGCCCTTTTAGTGTCATAGTTCAGGCCCTTGTCATCTGTCATTGAGCTATTAACATTTGCTTTTTACCTGGATATCTCTTCTACCTCCTTTCCCACAAACCCCCACCCTCCAACCCCATCTGTTAGTGTTGTCTCTATGAGAACTTGGATGAGATCAGAGTTAGAATCTTCCTTCCCCAGTACCTCTCACCCCCACTAAGCCTCGCCTGCCCATAATTTAAAGTCCTTCCTTTTGGCCCTACCTCCTGCCATTTCTACCTTGCCCTCATCCCTGGACTACCATTTCTCTGAAATATTTACAGGCCAACTTAAGACTCTTAGCTCCTAAAGACCAGGAATTGCCTTCCTTATTTCTGTATCCTTATCATCTGGAAAAACACCTGACGTGTAAGCAAATAATGAACATCTGTTCGGATATATATTATTTATAGGAGTCTTGGCAGGGACTTTCTGATCTGGGCAGTTGGGGCTCAGAAAAACGGGTCCCTGGCTCCTGGTGCCATTGCTGCCCTATGGAAGCACTGAAAACATGGCTCTGATCTGGGACCCAGTGAAGGGCGCTAGTGCTTTCAACCCCATCAGTTTTGCCTTTGATTCTGACCTTAGCAGCATCTCATCAAGCATCCGTCCATGTTTGTAGGCACCCTCACCTGGTCTTTACCCTTTCTCTTACATTTATGTTACATAACAATCCAATGGGATTTACTGATATTGACATCAAAACCACACTGTTATATCAAACTCCTGTTAGAATAGAGCTACTTGTTATCAATTTATATGTGCCATAGATTAAAGGCTTCCCCAGTTAGTTTTTGATTTAGTGAAATATTTTTTTAAATGGTTTTAATTTCTTGGCTATCAATTCCTGAATATAAAGAGGTTTTCTGTGATTCTGTGATATATTTGTTTATGATTAGGTACATGTCCATTAATCCTTTTTTTTCTTTCTTTTCTTTTTTTTTTTTTTTTGTGAGATGGAATCTCACTCTGTTGCCCAGGCTGGAGAGCAGTGACGTGATCTTGCTCACTGCAACCTTCGCCTCCCAGGCTCAAGCGATCCTCCCACCTCAGCCTCCCAAGTAAAGTAGCTGCGGTTACAGGTACCCACCACCATGCCTGGCTAATATTTGTACTTTTAGTAGAGGCGGGGTTTCACCATGTTGGCCAGACTGTTCTCAAACTCCTGACCTCAGGTGATCCACCCACCTCGGCCTCCCAAAGTGCTGGGATTACAGGTGTGAGTACTCTGCCATATAGATAATTTCATAGACAAAGGAATAAAAATACTAGGTAATGAAACCTTTCCTCCAGTGGATTTTATGTTCCTTTGGGGACATACAGATAGGAGTGTCTCTGGAAAGTGCACTGTACTTGGAGTCTGGAACTTAGGTTCTAATTATAGTCCTTTAGTTTTTTTGTGCTTTAATATTTTCCTGAGGTTAACTGGGAATAATCATAATAGCTATAAATTGCCATTAAAGGTGTAAGAGATTTAAGTTATGTTTTGATTTACCCCTTTCTAATATTGGTACAGAGGGACTTTTACAAGGTGACATCAGACAGTACGGCCAGACTTGTGAGCCTGTAATTTACAGGATCCTAATGTAGTCTTTAGAGAGCAGGTGGGGGAGTGAAATCGATTATACAGTTTGGTACATATGAAACTTCAGATACAGAAAGACTGCATTGAAGATACAGCCTTCACACTGCAATGTCTAAGAATCCGTTTTACCAAGACATCAGCATGAATGTCAGAGGTACCACTTTAATGCCAATTCTTTCTTTTAGTTTGAAAAAGAACTTCAGAGAATTTCGGAAGCCTATGAAAGTCTGGTCAAGTCTACCACCAAGCGAGAGTCACTGGACAAGGCGATGAGAAACAAATTGGAAAGCGAGATTAGAAGACTTCATGATTTCAACAGAGACCTCCGAGGCATGTTTATTCATGTTCTCTCTACCTAAACTACCTGTGTAGCTAAAAGCACAACTTTGAGGCCAGAATGCTTTGCCACAGGTGCTATTCTGCCTGTTGTATATTTCAACCATCTGGGGAAGGGAGGAGGTGCTCAAAAAGCAGAATTGTTCTTTTCTGCCTTGTGGGTTGTATATTGCAGCATCGAGCTTTGGAAGTGACAGCCTGTATGCATGAGTCTGTGCAAGGAAAGGATTCTGTTTGTGGCTCCTTCTTGCTTTAAAAGTACTCAACCGCGATTCATGGCTGTGAGAATCTGAATGTTTGAAAAGATCAATGTTAAACGCACAACCCTTTCCACATGGGGCTGTCATTTGGTAGCACGCTTTGAAAAGCAGCACTTAACTATTGCTAGGTGGACCATAGAAGACAGAGCTAGACATATTTTCCCTCTGGGGGAAAAAATCCCCACAGTTGTGAAATAAGTAGACAATAAACTCGCTGAAAGATAGGAGCCACCTGCTGTTGGATTTTGGCCATCTCCAATGTGCACAATGAGTTAACCTATAAATGTTACTTTACCTTCAGCCAAGCCATTTTCAGTTGCTTCATATGTCAAAATACTCCATGTCCTGGTAGTACCCAGTAGCTAGATCCCACCTTTTCTCTTGCTACAAACTCTTATGGATTGGGTGTCATCTGCATCCAGTGAATACTTGTTGAGTTGTATTATTTATTGAATAATGAAAGATTTACCAAGTGGTTTGAGCAAACATAGAATTTGCTGTGTACAGTCTTTGTACATTAGGTCATTTTGACTTTTTTTGTTATTTGTTATTTTTATTTCTTTGATTCTGAGATACAGAGAGCTGTCACTGGCTAAAATATATAGCTGATGATCAAGATTAGACTAGGGGTGGGTTTGAGGCCAAGGAGACTGTCTTTGTGAACACTTCAAATCAGGTTTGCTGGCCTTGAAGGCAGTGAGGTGGTTTTTCTCAGCACCTGTCCCTAGCTGCATGCTGCTGGTGCATGTTATTTGTCTTTAGATCGCATAAAGACACAGTGTGGCATCTGAAGCCTTTTCTTTTGATATTTTGGGACATAGTTACTGTCTGTCCCCAAGTTGTTCAGTTTTGAGCTCCTGCATGAGCATCCCTTCCTCCCCAGCTCTTGGCACCTATTTCATTTCTTGGTTAGATGATGACTTCAATCCATATACATTTCTTTGTAATCATTTCCTCTCTGTTCATAGATCGACTAGAGACTGCCAACAGGCAGCTCTCCAGCAGGGAATATGAAGGGCACGAAGACAAAGCTGCAGAGGGGCATTATGCTTCCCAGAGTGAGTTTCCACTTATTTATTTATCTCAAAGTTTGTTTGTTTAAAAACGGGGGCCTGAGGGAAGAATCGTTATTAGTTTCAAGTGGGTTTTGTGCTGTTGGCTTTTTGTTTGTTAATTTAGCATACAACCTATTGGCCTCAGATGAGGCCCTCCTAGGTCTACCCGAGACAAAGCTGAGGTCACTCTATGTTGCTTTAGTAATGTTTATTCTATCCCTCTGACCTACAGTTTCTCTCTGTCTCTCTATAATACCCTTCAAGCAATAGCAACATCACAGCATGTCCTGGCACTCACTACTTTAGATAAGTTACAACCCTATTTCTTCAGAAAACGGAAGGTGGCCTAGTGATGGGGTTTGGTTCTCTCTAGGGAGGTTTTGTCCTCATGTAGGTTGTGGAGTTCTAGACTGGCTGCCCCTTGCCAGTGTGCAAGCCATCTGAGCGATCGCATTATATATCTTCATGCGTGACACTCATTTCCAGAAGTTGCTGAGCCCATTTCAGCCAGGAATAATGAACAGTTGCTTTGTAAGCCTTGATTTATTGGGAGAATATTTTATTAATTTTAGCAGAGGCAAATGATAGAATCAAATCGATTTTGAGAAACCATTGGTCAAAGTTTGAATTTCTACAGATTCATTGCACTAGCCAGAAATTTTAAAATCCAACTGTCTTTTTTTGAAAATTGAATTCATATCTATATCATAATTCTCGATAAATTATGAGTAAGTGCTCACAAAGTTAAGACAATTTAGAACAACAAAAAGTAATATATTCAGACACTAGCCGTCTGTCTTATGATAGTGGTCTTCTGACGTGTGGGTTCCTCAATGCCGCCCTACATTTTAAAGACTGGAAAATAATTTGTTAAATTTTCTAATTTCCAATACTGTTTGGTTAGGTTTAACCTCCTGTGTGTCCCCCAGATTGATTCATGATTGCATTCTGGCTACTAATACTAGCTCTATTTTTTAAATTCCATTTTTTGCAGATGGACACTAATACTGTGTAGGGCTTTTGCCTAAGATACCTTTGTGGTCTCAGATGGTTGGCCCATGTTGCAGATTCACATAAAAGGCTGTATCCGCGCTTTGAATTACTTGGTTTTGTAACAAAATTTATCTTATATCTCTTCCCGTGGGTGCAGTAGATCTCACCTCAGTTTCATTTGAAAGGTGAATTGTCTTTACTACTTGCCTTTAGGATCGTGACACGTTCCTTCTGGATGACCACATGCCTAGGTATAGTTAGTGTCTTTGGCAGGTATGTCAGCAATGCTAGTGTTATGCACTCTGTGGATACTTTGCCTTCTTGTCGGGGGACATAATTTGATCACTTAGTTCAGGTCAACATGGAAAAGCCAGTCAGTTTCACCTCATGGGCATTGTTCTGGCCTCCCAGCCAAGGCTGGTATGGAATAATGGAGTAATAGGGTTTAGTGCTGCGTGAACTCAGAAATGTTCTTCAGAAAGACTTGAACCTTCTGGCTCAAAGCTGAAACATCAATTATCAAGCAAAGAGGCCCTTCCAGTTTGACGGGGAATTATTTGTTCTGTGCAAATATGCTCCACTGTGTTCTGAAGGCAAAAACAAGAGACCAGAGGCATTTTTCAACTGCTTAAAGGATCGCAGTGTCGATATGTCGTGTAATTGAATCCAGGCAGAGCATTTGAAGCGGTTTGGTAATGGTGATACCTAACCATTTTTCTTATACCTAATCTTTTTAGGACACTTTGTGCCTTCACAGCTTTATAATTATTTACATTAGTTTTTCCTCTCCTAGTGTGGCCAAGGGATGGACTCAAGATGTTATTTCAGATTTATAGTTAGGTTGTTTTCTTAGTGAGTTGTAAAAATTCTTTTATTAAGTAAATTAGCATGTCCCCCACATATATATGTCACAGATATTTTCTCCAGTTGTTTTTAATCTTTATTCTTTATTTTATAGAAGATGTTTTTAAGTGACCATATTTATGCCTTCTAGGTTTTCTGTCCTGCTTAGAAATACTTGTTACCCTCCCAGGTTATAATAATATTCACCAATGTTTTCTTGAAATTATAAGTGTGATTTCATTGTTTCCAAGGCACATATTTAGGAAGCTAACTTGGGAGGCAGAACAGAGGAGAAATTCATGAGGGACTATCCTACAGGCAAGGAGACTAGTTAGCAGGTATTTCAGTACAGTATCTGGGGAGGAGATGGAGAGGTCATGAACTAAGCCAGTGGAAATAGCGAGGAAGAGTAGGGGACAGATAAACAAATGATAAATTAGTAGGACTTGGTTGACCAGTTGAATGATGGCGGTGAGAGAAAGGGATGTGACTGGAGCAGCTGGATGGATGATCACCCTTTACCAATAAAATGCAGCAGGAGGAGGTTGGGATTAGATAATGACTTAAGGTTTGAATATGTTCGTCATCTCACCTTGCAACCCAGAGCTCAGTGAACAGGTATAACAATAGGTGCAAAGATACGCAGAAGGTTGGATGGTGCTCTCTGGCAGGCTTTCATTTAGCATGTGGGTACAGAATGGCAGGCATGAGTTACTGCCTCTCTTCCTAGTTATTAATGTGTTCCATTATCCGTGTATTGGTTCAGAAACCCTATTGTTAGAATAAATTTCAAACCCCTAGTGATTATAATTATAAATATTGCCCACTTAAGGGAAGCCATCCTTTTCAAGTGAGTTTTTTGGAATTCTAGCACTTGGTTAAAAGAAAGGCAAGACTGCAATAAACGTTGCATCTCGGGCCGGGCGCGGTGGCTCATGCCTGTAATCCCACCACTTTGGGAGGCTGAGGCGGGTGGATCTTGAGGTCAGGAGATTGAGACCATCCTGGCTAACACGATGAAACCCTGTGCCTACTAAAAATACAGAAAATTAGCCGGGCATGCTGGTGGGCGCCTGTAGTCCCAGCTACTCAGGAGGCTGAGGCAGGAGAATGGCATGAACCCGGGAAACGGAGCTTGGAGTGAGCTGAGATCGTGCCACTGCACTCCAGCCTGGGTGACAGAGCAAGACTCCGCCTCAAAAAAACAAAAAAAAAAGGTTTTATCTCAGGGTAATACATACCAAGAAGTCAAAGTTAGGTTGTGAAGCTCCTACCAGCCACCTTGGCAATGGGAGAGTCAGAGGAAAGGGGGAAGTAGAGAATAACATGTTCAGCTTTTCTGCTAGGTGTTCACACAGAAGCTAGGCATCCAAGTCTAAGAACACTCAACCAACTCTTGCAGTTCAAGCAGGAGGTGGGACTTGAAAGATCTCCCAGTTAATGGAGGGAAGAAGTCCTTCCTGGCCAGATTTAAACATTTCCCTCTGCTCAGGGTAGTTTTCTTCTAAAAACTGAACTCTGCTCTTAAGTTGAAATTTTATGAAGGCCTTGGTGGACTGCCTGAGTAATGACTACTTAATTCTAAAGACTGAAGTGGACATGAAACAGGCTCATTGTGTTCTCCCCAGTCATGAGATTTGTCTATACCAAAAATCTTGAGGAATTAAGTGCTTAGGAACTTGATGCCCTTGAGGAATGTTTTTCCCCTGTCACCTCATGGTATTGTAACATTCTCTTTGGAGGAATTCAACTTTTTGTTTGTCTGTGAATTTTCTGGTCTTGCTTGTTTGTTTTTCCAAATGTTTTTATAGCTTATAGAATGGTGATGTCAAAGCCAAATTGCTCCTGAAAACCAGGGCCTCTGGCCAACTCCTGTTTGGTCTGGCTGTGAGAAACTCGGGCTTCTTTGTGCCTCAACTTAACTAAGGTTCTCATTTTTCCCATTCGTTTGTCACATACACACGTGCACACCAGAGGCAGGTTACTGTCTGCTAAAGGCAGAACCCTTGAAAATACCTCTTACCATTCTTAGCTGTGTCTTCTCAGTCACGGAAACTTTTTAAAACTGTTTCTTTCTGAAAATGGATAGCTCTGCAGAATTCCCATCAGCTCTAGGCCAGAAAGCCAAGAATAAAACATTAGATGTGAAGAAACTGAACTGGTAGAAATGAAATTTCATTTTATTGGGGTTTTTAAATAGATAATGTTGGAGCTTTGTCGTATTCTTGAATTGAGTGGGACCTGATTAGCTCTGGCATGTTTGCGTTATCCTGGAATAAACCCAAGTCATGTTTAAAAGTTGCACAAGAGCCTATCTCCACCACTTTGGGATTTGCTTGGCACTGCAGGTTCAACATATCTGGTTAAACTCAAGTTTGTATAAGTTAAGATTCTGGCTGTTAAATGCTGCGCCTCTCATCATTTAACAAGAAGAATTCTTGGACATTCAATGATTTGTTTAAAACAACATATTGATGAGTCATGGGTGTAAATGAGTCAGAACTATATGCATTTGATTTCCCTTAAAATTCTTGTGGGTTTAAAAATTAACAGAAAAAAAATGTGTTGGACCATATTGTTTTAAAAATAATAATTTGCTGTTTCAGTGTAGCTGGCAATCATCATCTTACCCTTGAATCTTATTTTAGCTATTTTCATTTTCTGTCTCTTATAGAACCTAAAAGAGACTAAAATAATTTCCTAAGAGAAAATCCCTCCTGGTTTTTGTATTTCTATAAGGTCTTGTGTGAACCACAGATCAGAAATTAAAATGACATAAACATTTATTCTGTTGACCCACATAGAGCATAAGGAGATTATTCTGAATCCTCATTAGGGTTCATTACATCAGACGCTGTGGGTTTCTATCAAGCATCATTAGGAAGGAAGGCTAGATGTTGTCACACGTGAACACACTGATTTACCGCCTCTCATGGGCCAACCGGCACTAGTGCTTGCAGCTCCTCCTGACTCTGGGCTCCTTGGGGTGAAGCTCCTGTTACAGCACTTATTCTGCAATCTGTAAGGTCATGATTTATTTGGGTGACACTCTACTAAATGGGAGAACTGTAGACTTTCTTTACCAGTATTCATCCCCCACTAAAACCCTTTGCATCTTCATGTACCTGGCATCCAATTATTGTTTATTGAGAGAATGAATAAAAGTGGAAAATCCTAGTGACAATAGGCTTGAAATTATCTTTATGCAGCGTCAGTATAAAAATATCCTTTTAAACTCAATGTTCCAGTCATGTTGAGAGAAACCCCAGGTAATCCTCTGTTATTTCAAGACCTTAGGGCAAAATTATTAACCAAACTACTGTCAGAATAAAAGCAATTTGAAAATAGCTGAATTTCTTTTTCTGCATTCTTTCTTCCTTTTTTTTTTTTTTTTTTAGAATAGAAGAATATCCAGATAATGGGAGTCTTTCATTATTAAGAACAATAGTATTTCTCAAGAAAGGTGATGTTAGTATAGTCCATTTTTGGCTCCTTTAACTTCTTCTCATTTACCCTGCTGTGGGTATGATGGAGGTGAGAATTGGTCTGGCATATAAAGGTTTTGGTAACCACTGGCCAGGTGCTCACACCGACCAATCCATAGACCATGCTGGACACTGCAGATCTGTACCATGGGCAGAGGGGAAGGATTGTCCAAGAAGCCTGCCAGGGTGACATCATTTTGATCAAGAAAGTTGTCTTAACTGATTCTCCTGAGAGAGGACCCTTACATATAGTAGGACTATGCAGTTCTAAAAATCAAAGTTTTGTAGGTCCAAGCTCCAGCAAATTGTCTTGGATCAGCTGCCACATCTCCTGAGTCCTGGTGTCTTACTAACAGGCTCAGAGACCTGAAGTTAGATGGTTAATCTGCCTGCACCTCTATTTCCTTTAAAGTAATAGAAGAATGAATCTCCCAATTTAGCCACCAGAGCTCTGAGGACTAACTAGTGATAGGAAATGTGAAGCAGAGTTTATAAAATACATGTATTCTGCAACACTTCTCCCTGCCTTCTTGCATCTATTTTGGCATGCACCTTCTCCAGAAGGACCTGCCAACTTTCAGGGTAGGAGAGTGGGACGTGTTCCCAAAGAATGCCTGCGTGGTTTATTGAGCCTTACTGACTTTGGAAAGCAAAGCATGTGAGTGCTTAAGCCCACTTGATCAACCTTGACAGGCAGCACTGAGAAACTTCAAACCTACATGACAACCAGAAGCGTGCACAGCCTGCAGGGTATCTGTTTATGTTCAATCAAATCTCCTGCCCAAGTGTGAAAATTAGTGTTACTCAATTTAGGCTCAAATTAGGCTCTGATTTGCCATGCTTAAAGAATAGAGCTGATTGAAGTGCCTCTTGGTCATGTGTTGATGTCTGGCCTTTAACAACTAAACATGGGTTATGATTTTCACGTTGTTGGTTTTAAAATTATTTATTTGCTTGGCTTTCCTGTTATATATAAGGCTGAAAAATTAAGCGTCTTAAACTTTTCAGCATTCCTTGCACTACATAGCCAGATAGATGGATGGAGTAAGCACAAACTGGAAAACATACTGAAATCCATTTGCATTTCTTCTGGCATCAGGGAACCCTTGCTTTCCCTAACAATTCAGAACCAGGAAACCCATGTTCAGGCCTAAGCTTAAATTAAATGGCAGTTGCTTAGGGAGGAGTTCCTGAGACACAGTTAGATCTTCCTTTTATATACTCCCCCAGCACTGTGTACTTTTTTCCACTGTAAACACTCATCACAACTGTAAATAAGTAATTGTTTGGATAATCCTTTTCTATCTTCTCCCATTAAACTGTACATACCATAAGGGGAGGGGCTCTGCCTGTCATCTTCACATTAGAGTCCCAATCATTGTATGTTCAGAACCTGGCATAGTGCCTGGCACTTAGAGGCATTTAATAAATATTTGCTGAACATCGAATGAAATGATCATTATCATTGATTCAAGCAAACAGTCATATAGGCTATCTACTATCAACTCACTGTATTTTAGGCCACAAGTCAGCAAACTCTTTCTGTTGAGGGCCATCTGGTAAATATTTCAGGCTTTGAGAGCCACAGCTACTCAACTCTGTCCCTGTAGCCCCAAAGCCACCATAGATGATCCATAAACAAATGGGTGTAGCCGTGTTCTAATAAAAACCTTGTTTACCAAAACAGGCTGTGGGCTGGGTTTGGCCTGCAGGTCATACTTTGCCAACCTCAGTTCCAGGAACTAGTCATGGAAAAGGGAGAAGAACGAACCCTAACAAAAGGAGAAAATATTGAAAGAGGATGCAGAATAAAGAACTTTAAAAGTATTCCCTAGATCTTTGTAAAAATTGCCTTAATGTGTAAATCAAGATATAATTGTTATTTTCTCTCTTAATCCCACCTCAGGGGAACATAATTATTATCATTTTAGAAAAACAGAGAAAACTGAGACACAGAAATAGAGTAAAAAATTTTAGTTACCCAGTGAGGATTCAAAATTAGCTAATGATGGAGAAAGGGCTGGGCAGGACTAGCCCTGTGGTTAGCCATGATAGTTAATCGGCTGGATATTGAGGTCTTAGGGGTGCCTCTCCCAGTGGTTCCATGAATTCTCACCATAAGCATCCTACTGTGAAATGAGGTCT